>NW_026711717.1:0-56704 GCF_026419965.1 Kogia breviceps
CCATAACAGTCGCTAATGACCACTACACATATTTCTCTTCTTTCTATTAGTATTTGATCTAACATCATTGTTTGGAATTTAATAGTTAAGAGAGGATTCCTTGAAAACGTATGGTTGCAGCTATCAGCAGACATTATTTTGAGAATGGCTAGTGGCATCCTGAGTGTGATATAGCTAAGAAATTGAATTTCAACAATACAGGAATGTGGGGACTTACCTGGCGGTTCAGTGTTTAAGATTTCACCTTCCAATGCAGGGGTTGCCGGTTGGATCCCTGGGCAGGGTGCTAAGATCCCACATGCCTCGCAGCCAAAAAACCAAAACATGAAACAGAAACAATATTGTAATAAATTCAATAGAATTACAAAATGGTCCACATCAAAAAAAAAACTTAAAAAGAAAACAAAACAAAAATTACAGGAATGCATCTAAATCACATCTACAATGGTCACTTAGGTTTATCTTGGGTGTCTGAACCCTAGTTACTCCTTTTTGACTGTCAAATGCATTCCCGTCCTCAATGCCAAAGCAGATGTACAATTCGTATCCAAAAGACCATAAAACAGGCCACGTTGGTCAGTAAAATTTAAGTTAAACCAGGTATAAGCCAGAGTGACTTCCTCACACCTCAATACGTGAAGAGTTTTTTTCCCTTTTCATTACAAGTCTTTCAATAGAAAGCACTGATGATCAAAATGTCAATCCATCAGTGTCAGAATGATTCAGCTGTTTGGCCCATGTGTAGACCATGTCTCTCAGCGCTAGGCCTCCTTTATATTTGCCTAGTTAATCCACATTGGGGGAATACTGATCAGCTATCGTGAACATGCTCAGAGGTATGTTAATGAGAAAACGCTTTATATAAGCCATACATTTTATTATTCATACCCAATTGTCACACAAGCATTGTACATGTGCTTTTAGCAGTAGACCTAAAGCAAACAGTGAAACATCATGAGTAAGTACATTCTGATCATTTCACTAGATAGTTTTCCTTTCCTCTTAAACATCAGGGCAAAATGAAGCCAACACAGTAACCTTCATAAATACACACTTCAGTACAGAGGTGTCATTTATCCAATTGCTCCAAGTCCTAAGTAGCTTGAGCGCAAGGACTTCCCTGTGTCTGGAAAACACAGATCAAAGCCAGTAACAAAAAACCAAATACATTATAACCATACTCACCAGTTGACTCAGTAACCAATCCTTTCATTAACTTTTTATGAAGCCATCCGATTCTACATTAAGATTTTTCATTTCTTACCCAGTTTGGCATTATGATATGAAACTTATCAGAGACCTGTGCTTGCCAAAAGGTCCTTCACATAGATCTTCTTGAAGATGGAGCACTTTTGCAAAGTGCTAGAGCACAACAGCAACTATCTATAAAACACATAAGGACTTAAAATTCATGGTTAAACATTTGATCACAATGTAAATGACAAAAGAAGCCATGATTGCTGCTACATACAACATTTTAAAATATATAGAATTATGAGTGAAAAAATTTTACCAGGACATACTAGATTTTTAGGAATTCCATGTAATTTAACATACTAATCAAACATTTCTCTCTGAGATGGCTCAAGGGCCTTCTAAAGCATCTCAAAGTTAGCTGGAGATTAAAAAAACTGTTAGAATTGGCCAAACAACACTTATTCACTGAACCAAAGCAAAGAGATTTCAAACAAAAATAGAGATCACAGACACAGGCAAAGGAACTCACAAGCTCTTTGCAATCAAAAGCAGCATTCCAAGAAAACTTTGGAGGGAGAAACCAAATCCAGGCTTGGCCTAACCCACTTCCAACAAAATCCATCTTAGAAAATCCTGGTCATGCACAACTCTTTTCTCAATGTTCCCTTTGCACAAATGTTCATCACCTTCTGTATCCATCTTATGTTGCCCCTTATTATTTTCTGCATTCAGAAACCACCAGCTCTAGTACAAAGTGACTTTCTTTTCTCTTTGTACCATCAGCCTGTTACCTAGCTGCTCACTTTCTTTATTACGTAGCTTCATAAATGCTTGAACATATGGAACTTCTTTTGTCTTTCTCTTCCTGTGACAAAATAACTCTAGCTGAAGGATAGTATAGTCATTTAGGCTACCATTCAAAGACCACCTTTCCTCGTTCTTCAAGAATGTATCCATACATTGGCCAGACAAAATTACAATAGAATTTCATTCTTTTCATAGTCTTAGGTTTACAACTATAGGTTGACCTGTATGCCAGGATTTTGCCCATTGGCTAGCAGATGGAACTGAAGAAGAAGCACTTCTTATGTTTGAACTATAGAACACTCACACACAGACTAAGAACAAAACAAAATCCTAAACACCAACCAAAGCCTCAAACCAAAGGAACCAGAAACCAAAGAGAAACCAAAAACCAAACAGCACAAGGCTCAAATCAGCTTCCAAGTCTCAACTTAGCCTGTGACCTCTGTTCAAGTGGTGCACCTCCCAAATGAGATTTCCTGGAATGAAAAGTCACCCAAATGGGAACCGAGGTTCCCCCAAATGTGCCGGGCTAAAAGGACCTCAGACTGCATGCCAGAATGTTACCCCATGCTGGCTGATTTGCTGCAACATCCCAAATGCTATTTTTCTGGTTCCCCAAAATAGTCCCTTGAAGTAGGACATTTGGGGCACTCCAGGCAGGAGGAAGAGAGGAATGTCCTCAAGGCAAAGACAGCCTCAGCAGCTGCTAGGGTGGTTCCTCTTCCACCATCTACTCCTGCCCCAGAGTTCTAACTGCTGGGATGACTGGGGCTCGGCCTTTCCAGGCAAGGGTCCCAGGTGGTCTGACCTCTAAAGGAATTCTGCAACTCTACACTCTCTCGGAAGAGGCTGGTGTGGAGAAAATCTCAGTGTCCGATCAAGTCAGGGTACCTACAGGGGACATCCCCAAGTCAGGCCCACATTGGGTACTAAATGTAATGTCTAATACTCGACCTCTGTGCACCAGTGCCAAATCGAATCTCAGAGAGAGGGGTTTGCAGGAAGTAGAAAAGAATAGCTTTACTGCTTTGGCAGCCAAAGGGGGACACAGAAAACTCGTGCCCTCAAAAACCATGTGTCCCAATGCAGGAGGATCTGGTGAGGAGGTTTACAGCAATGGTTTAAGGAAACAGTTGATCTTAAGGATTAGTGTGTGTACAGGGCCTTAACTCACTTTAATCTGGCCTCAGATGGTCTCTTGATGAGCTTCTCTGGAATGAAGAAGACTAAAATCTTCTATTTTGTGGGGGTTTTAGGTTGGTAAAGAGCCCAAAGATACTCTTACCTGTATCCCTTGAGGGAAAACCAGGATCCTGGCCCAAGGCTGCACTATTGCTTCTTGATGGTTTCTCTCTTGTCTCTGCATCTCCTCCTTTCCCTGATGAGCAACTGTTCGAACCTGCCCTTTGGAACTCAGGGAAGGTCCTGGAATCTCTAGCCTAACTAAGGCCCTGACACTGTTCCTAACTCAGACCCTGACACTCTCCCTAACTAAGGCACTGACACTACTCCTAACTCACTCCCTGACACTGTACCTAACAAAGGTTCTGATGCTAATCCTAACTCAAGCCCTGACACTGTCTCTAACTAAGGTCCAGCATCTGTCCCTAATACAGGCCCTGCTACCAGCAAAAACAAAAATCCAGACACTATGCTGAGCTAATATCCTGACCCATTTCTAGCCAAGGTCCTGACACTGTCCCTAAGAAAGCCCTGTTGCTATCCCGACGTGAAGACCTGAGGCTGTGCCTAACTCAGGCCCTGATAATGGCTTTAGCAAAGCTCCTGAGGCTGCTCCTAAGTCATGCCCTGATAGTATCCCTAGCTAAGGACCTGACACTAGGCCTCACTCGAGCTCTGTCACTCTCCTTAAGTCTGGCTCTGACGCTGTCCCTACCTCAAGCCCTGACACTGGTCCTAAATTAGGTCCTGATGCTCTAAGTAACTAAGGTCTTGGCACTATCCCTAGTTCATGTCCTGACACTCTTCCTAGACCTTAACCTAACCTTGTGTTTAACTAATGTCTAGCCTCTTATACTAAATAAATCCCTGTCACTGTCCCTAACTAAGGCCCTGAAATTAGTCCCGAGGCCGTGACCCTGTCCCTAACTGAGGCCTGGAGGTCCTAACTCAGGCCCCGACACTACAACCTAACTCAGTACCTAACAAAGGCTCTGATGCTTGTCCTAGGTCATGCCCTGACACTGTCTCTGGGGCCCTGCTGCCGTCAATATCTAAAGTCCTGACATTATCCTGAGCCAATATCTTCACCCATGTCTTACAGCATGTCTTCGCCGGGCCGCCAGGCCTGATGCCTGAGGCCTAGCCTCACGGCATGCCGCGCCCTACGCCGCACACGCCCCCCCACACGTGTCCGTACCCCGACCTCGAGCCTCAGCCTCACCGGAGGCCTAACCCTAACCCTAGCTCCGGCCCTTCGCCGGGCCGCCAGGCCTGAAGCCTGAGGCCTAGCCTCACGGCATGCCGCGCCCTACGCCGCCCACGCCCCCCCACACGTGTCCGTACCCCGACCTCGAGCCTCAGCCTCACCGGGGGCCTAACCCTAACCCTAGCTCTGGCTCTTCGCCGGGCCGCCAGGCCTGAAGCCTGAGGCCTAGCCTCACGGCATGCCGCGCCCTACGCCGCCCACGCCCCCCCACACGTGTCCGTACCCCGACCTCGAGCCTCAGCCTCACCGGGGGCCTAACCCTAACCCTAGCTCCGGCCCTTCGCCGGGCCGCCAGGCCTGAAGCCTGAGGCCTAGCCTCACGGCATGCCACGCCCTACGCCGCACACGCCCTCCCACACGTGTCCGGACCCCGACCTCGAGCCTCAGCCTCACGGGGGGCCTAACCCTAACCCTAGCTCCGGCCCTTCGCCGGGCCGCCAGGCTTGAAGCCTGAGGCCTAGCCTCACGGCATGCCGCGCCCTACGCAGCACACGCCCCCCCACACGTGTCCGTACCCCGACCTCGAGCCTCAGCCTCACCGGGGGCCTAACCCTAACCCTAGCTCCGGCCCTTCGCCGGGCCGCCAGGCCTGAAGCCTGAGGCCTAGCCTCACGGCATGCCGCGCCCTACGCCGCACACGCCCCCCCACACGTGTCCGTACCCCGACCTCGAGCCTCAGCCTCACCGGGGGCCTAACCCTAACCCTAGCTCCGGCCCTTCGCCGGGCCGCCAGGCCTGAAGCCTGAGGCCTAGCCTCACGGCATGCCGCGCCCTACGCCGCACACGACCCCCCACACGTGTCCGTACCCCGACCTCGAGCCTCAGCCTCACCGGGGGCCTAACCCTAACCCTAGCTCCGGCGCTTCGCCTGGCCGCCAGGCCTGAAGCCTGAGGCCTAGCCTCACGGCATGCCGCGCCCTACGCCGCACACGCCCCCCCACAGGTGTCCGTACCCCGACCTCGAGCCTCAGCCTCACGGGGGGCCTAACCCTAACCCTAGCTCCGGCCCTTCGCCGGGCCGCCAGGCCTGAAGCCTGAGGCCTAGCCTCACGGCATGCCGCGCCCTACGCCGCACACGACCCCCCACACGTGTCCGTACCCCGACCTCGAGCCTCAGCCTCACCGGGGGCCTAACCCTAATGCTAGCTCCGGCGCTTCGCCTGGCCGCCAGGCCTGAAGCCTGAGGCCTAGCCTCACGGCATGCCGCGCCCTACGCCGCACACGCCCCCCCACAGGTGTCCGTACCCCGACCTCGAGCCTCAGCCTCACGGGGGGCCTAACCCTAACCCTAGCTCCGGCCCTTCGCCGGGCCGCCAGGCCTGAAGCCTGAGGCCTAGCCTCACGGCATGCCGCGCCCTACGCCGCACACGCCCCCCCACACGTGTCCGGACCCCGACCTCGAGCCTCAGCCTCACCGGGGGCCTAACCCTAACCCTAGCTCCGGCCCTTCGCCGGGCCGCCAGGCCTGAAGCCTGAGGCCTAGCCTCACGGCATGCCGCGCACTACGCCGCACACGCCCCCCCACACGTGTCCGGACCCCGACCTCGAGCCTCAGCCTCACGGGGGGCCTAACGCTAACACTAGCTCCGGCCCTTCGCCGGGCCGCCAGGCCTGAAGCCTGAGGCCTAGCCTCACGGCATGCCGCGCCCTACGCCGCACACGCCCCCCCACACGTGTCCGGACCCCGACCTCGAGCCTCAGCCTCACCGGGGGCCTAACCCTAACCCTAGCTCCGGCCCTTCGCCGGGCCGCCAGGCCTGAAGCCTGAGGCCTAGCCTCACGGCATGCCGCGCCCTACGCCGCACACGCCTCCCCACACGTGTCCGGACCCCGACCTCGAGCCTCAGCCTCACGGGGGTCCTAAACCTAACCCTAGCTCCGGCCCTTCGCCGGGCCGCCAGGCCTGAAGCCTGAGGCCTAGCCTCACGGCATGCCGCGCCCTACGCCGCACACGCCCCCCCACACGTGTCCGGACCCCGACCTCGAGCCTCAGCCTCACGGGGGGCCTAACCCTAACCCTAGCTCCGGCCCTTCGCCGGGCCGCCAGGCCTGAAGCCTGAGGCCTAGCCTCACGGCATGCCGCGCCCTACGCCGCACACGCCCCCCCACACGTGTCCGGACCCCGACCTCGAGCCTCAGCCTCACGGGGGGCCTAACCCTAACCCTAGCTCCGGCCCTTCGCCGGGCCGCCAGGCCTGAAGCCTGAGGCCTAGCCTCACGGCATGCCGCGCACTACGCCGCACACGCCCCCCCCACACGTGTCCGGACCCCGACCTCGAGCCTCAGCCTCACGGGGGGCCTAACCCTAACCCTAGCTCCGGCCCTTCGCCGGGCCGCCAGGCCTGAAGCCTGAGTCCTAGCCTCACGGCATGCCGCGCCCTACGCCGCACACGCCTCCCCACACGTGTCCGGACCCCGAACTCGAGCCTCAGCCTCACCGGGGGCCTAACCCTAACCCTAGCTCCGGCGCTTCGCCGGGCCGCCAGGCCTGAAGCCTGAGGCCTAGCCTCACGGCATGCCGCGCCCTACGCCGCACACGCCCCCCCACACATGTCCGGACCCCGACCTCGAGCCTCAGCCTCACCGCGGGCCTAACCCTAACCCTAGCTCCGGCCCTTCGCCGGGCCGCCAGGCCTGAAGCCTGAGGCCTAGCCTCACGGCATGCCGCGCCCTACGCCGCACACGCCCCCCCACACGTGTCCGGACCCCGACCTCGAGCCTCAGCCTCACCGGGGGCCTAACCCTAACCCTAGCTCCGGCCCTTCGCCGGGCCGCCAGGCCTGAAGCCTGAGGCCTAGCCTCACGGCATGCCGCGCCCTACGCCGCAAACGCCCCCCCACACGTGTCCGGACCCCGACCTCGAGCCTCAGCCTCACCGGGGGCCTAACCCTAACCCTAGCTCCGGCGCTTAGCCGGGCCGCCAGGCCTGAAGCCTGAGGCCTAGCCTCACGGCATGCCGCGCCCTACGCCGCACACGCCCCCCCACACGTGTCCGGACCCCGACCTCGAGCCTCAGCCTCACCGGGGGCCTAACCCTAACCCTAGCTCCGGCCCTTCGCCGGGCCGCCAGGCCTGAAGCCTGAGGCCTAGCCTCACGGCATGCCGCGCCCTACGCCGCACACGCCCCCCCACACGTGTCCGGACCCCGACCTCGAGCCTCAGCCTCACGGGGGGCCTAACCCTAAGCCTAGCTCCGGCCCTTCGCCGGGCCGCCAGGCCTGAAGCCTGAGGCCTAGCCTCACGGCATGCCGCGCCCTACGCCGCACACGCCCCCCCACACGTGTCCGGACCCCGACCTCGAGCCTCAGCCTCACCGGGGGCCTAACCCTAACCCTAGCTCCGGCCCTTCGCCGGGCCGCCAGGCCTGAAGCCTGAGGCCTAGCCTCACGGCATGCCGCGCCCTACGCCGCACACGCCCCCCCACACGTGTCCGGACCCCGACCTCGAGCCTCAGCCTCACCGGGGGCCTAACCCTAACCCTAGCTCCGGCCCTTCGCCGGGCCGCCAGGCCTGAAGCCTGAGGCCTAGCCTCACGGCATGCCGCGCCCTACGCCGCACACGCCCCCCCACACGTGTCCGGACCCCGACCTCGAGCCTCAGCCTCACCGGGGGCCTAATCCTAACCCTAGCTCCGGCCCTTCGCCGGGCCGCCAGGCCTGAAGCCTGAGGGCTAGCCTCACGGCATGCCGCGCCCTACGCCGCACACGCCCCCCCACACGTGTCCGGACCCCGACCTCGAGCCTCAGCCTCACCGGGGGCCTAACCCTAACCCTAGCTCCGGCCCTTCGCCGGGCCGCCAGGCCTGAAGCCTGAGGCCTAGCCTCACGGCATGCCGCGCCCTACGCCGCACACGCCCCCCCACACGTGTCCGGACCCCGACCTCGAGCCTCAGCCTCACGGGGGGCCTAACCCTAACCCTAGCTCCGGCCCTTCGCCGGGCCGCCAGGCCTGAAGCCTGAGGCCTAGCCTCACGGCATGCCGCGCCCTACGCCGCACACGCCCCCCCACACGTGTCCGGACCCCGACCTCGAGCCTCAGCCTCACCGGGGGCCTAACCCTAACCCTAGCTCCGGCCCTTCGCCGGGCCGCCAGGCCTGAAGCCTGAGGCCTAGCCTCACGGCATGCCGCGCCCTACGCCGCACACGCCCCCCCACACGTGTCCGGACCCCGACCTCGAGCCTCAGCCTCACGGGGGGCCTAACCCTAACCCTAGCTCCGGCCCTTCGCCGGGCCGCCAGGCCTGAAGCCTGAGGCCTAGCCTCACGGCATGCCGCGCCCTACGCCGCACACGCCCCCCCACACGTGTCCGGACCCCGACCTCGAGCCTCAGCCTCACGGGGGGCCTAACCCTAACCCTAGCTCCGGCCCTTCGCCGGGCCGCCAGGCCTGAAGCCTAGCCTCACGGCATGCCGCGCCCTACGCCGCACACGCCCCCCCACACGTGTCCGGACCCCGACCTCGAGCCTCAGCCTCACGGGGGGCCTAACCCTAACCCTAGCTCCGGCCCTTCGCCGGGCCGCCAGGCCTGAAGCCTAGCCTCACGGCATGCCGCGCCCTACGCCGCACACGCCCCCCCACACGTGTCCGGACCCCGACCTCGAGCCTCAGCCTCACGGGGGGCCTAACCCTAACCCTAGCTCCGGCCCTTCGCCGGGCCGCCAGGCCTGAAGCCTGAGGCCTAGCCTCACGGCATGCCGCGCCCTACGCCGCACACGCCCCCCCACACGTGTCCGGACCCCGACCTCGAGCCTCAGCCTCACGGGGGGCCTAACCCTAACCCTAGCTCCGGCCCTTCGCCGGGCCGCCAGGCCTGAAGCCTGAGGCCTAGCCTCACGGCATGCCGCGCCCTACGCCGCACACGCCCCCCCACACGTGTCCGGACCCCGACCTCGAGCCTCAGCCTCACCGGGGGCCTAACCCTAACCCTAGCTCCGGCCCTTCGCCGGGCCGCCAGGCCTGAAGCCTGAGGCCTAGCCTCACGGCATGCCGCGCCCTACGCCGCACACGCCCCCCCACACGTGTCCGGACCCCGACCTCGAGCCTCAGCCTCACCGGGGGCCTAACCCTAACCCTAGCTCCGGCCCTTCGCCGGGCCGCCAGGCCTGAAGCCTGAGGCCTAGCCTCACGGCATGCCGCGCCCTACGCCGCACACGCCCCCCCACACGTGTCCGGACCCCGACCTCGAGCCTCAGCCTCACCGGGGGCCTAACCCTAACCCTAGCTCCGGCCCTTCGCCGGGCCGCCAGGCCTGAAGCCTGAGGCCTAGCCTCACGGCATGCCGCGCCCTACGCCGCACACGCCCCCCCACACGTGTCCGGACCCCGACCTCGAGCCTCAGCCTCACCGGGGGCCTAACCCTAACCCTAGCTCCGGCCCTTCGCCGGGCCGCCAGGCCTGAAGCCTGAGGCCTAGCCTCACGGCATGCCGCGCCCTACGCCGCACACGCCCCCCCACACGTGTCCGGACCCCGACCTCGAGCCTCAGCCTCACGGGGGGCCTAACCCTAACCCTAGCTCCGGCCCTTCGCCGGGCCGCCAGGCCTGAAGCCTGAGGCCTAGCCTCACGGCATGCCGCGCCCTACGCCGCACACGCCCCCCCACACGTGTCCGGACCCCGACCTCGAGCCTCAGCCTCACCGGGGGCCTAACCCTAACCCTAGCTCCGGCCCTTCGCCGGGCCACCAGGCCTGAAGCCTGAGGCCTAGCCTCACGGCATGCCGCGCCCTACGCCGCACACGCCCCCCCACACGTGTCCGGACCCCGACCTCGAGCCTCAGCCTCACCGGGGGCCTAACCCTAACCCTAGCTCCGGCCCTTCGCCGGGCCGCCAGGCCTGAAGCCTGAGGCCTAGCCTCACGGCATGCCGCGCCCTACGCCGCACACGCCCCCCCACACGTGTCCGGACCCCGACCTCGAGCCTCAGCCTCACCGGGGGCCTAACCCTAACCCTAGCTCCGGCCCTTCGCCGGGCCGCCAGGCCTGAAGCCTGAGGCCTAGCCTCACGGCATGCCGCGCCCTACGCCGCACACGCCCCCCCACACGTGTCCGGACCCCGACCTCGAGCCTCAGCCTCACCGGGGGCCTAACCCTAACCCTAGCTCCGGCCCTTCGCCGGGCCGCCAGGCCTGAAGCCTGAGGCCTAGCCTCACGGCATGCTGCGCCCTACGCCGCACACGCCCCCCCACACGTGTCCGGACCCCGACCTCGAGCCTCAGCCTCACGGGGGGCCTAACCCTAACCCTAGCTCCGGCCCTTCGCCGGGCCGCCAGGCCTGAAGCCTGAGGCCGAGCCTCACGGCATGCCGCGCCCTACGCAGCACACGCCCCCCCACACGTGTCCGTACCCCGATCTCGAGCCTCATCCTCACCGGGGGCCTAACCCTAACCCTAGCTCCGGCCCTTCGCCGGGCCGCCAGGCCTGAAGCCTGAGGCCTAGCCTCACAGCATGCCGCGCCCTACGCCGCTCACGCCCCCCCACACGTGTCCGTACCCCGACCTCGAGCCTAGCCTCACGGGGGGCCTAACCCTAACCCTAGCTCCGGCCCTTCGCCGGGCCGCCAGGTCTGAAGCCTGAGGCCTAGCCTCACGGCATGCAGCGCCCTACGCTGCACACGGCCCCCCCACACGTGTCCGTACCCCGACCTCGAGCCTCAGCCTCACGGGGGGCCTAACCCTAACCCTAGCTCCGGCCCTTCGCCGGGCCGCCAGGCCTGAAGCCTGAGGCCTAGCCTCACGGCATGCCGCGCCTTACGCCGCACACGCCCCCCCACACGTGTCCGTACCCCGACCTCGGGCCTCAGCCTCACCGGGGGCCTAACCCTAAACCTAGCTCCGGCCCCTCGCCGGGCCGCAGGCCTGAAGCCTGAGGCCTAGCCTCACGGCATGCCGCGCCCTACGCCGCACACGCCCCCCCACACGTGTCCGTACCCCGACCTCGAGCCTCAGCCTCACCGGGGGCCTAACCCTAACCCTAGCTCCGGCCCTTCGCCGGGCCGCCAGGCCTGAAGCCTGAGGCCTAGTCTCACGGTATGCCGCGCCCTGCGCCGCACACGCCCCCTAACACGTATCCGCACCCCGATCTCGACCCTCAACCTCACCGGGGGCCCAACCCTAACCCTAGCTCCAGCCCAGAACCTGACCACGGGACCTCACCCGCAGCCTGAAGCCTGAGGCCTACCCTAACGATAACGCATCCCCTGGCCCGTACACTCCCCCCTAGCACGTATCTGTACCTCAATCTTTCCCTAACCCTCTCCCGGCGCTAAGCCTAACTGTAAGTCCTCTTCGTGAGACTCATGCAATTAAGACCTTCGTCCCTTTTTTCACCATTTTTGTGCAACCAATCCAGTTAAAATAGGAGGCGTTAACAACTGTAAAATTAATATTAAAAAGATCTCATTCTCTTAGCATTTCAGGAGCGTAATTCTGAAAGCTGGTCTGGAACTGACACTGACACTGAGAGACTTCGTAGCCAGTTGTCTAATTCTACCTAAGTAGCTTTTAACTTCTGACGTAGTATTGATGTATCCATAACAGTCGCTAATGACCACTACACATATTTCTCTTCTTTCTATTAGTATTTGATCTAACATCATTGTTTGGAATTTAATAGTTAAGAGAGGATTCCTTGAAAACGTATGGTTGCAGCTATCAGCAGACATTATTTTGAGAATGGCTAGTGGCATCCTGAGTGTGATATAGCTAAGAAATTGAATTTCAACAATACAGGAATGTGGGGACTTACCTGGCGGTTCAGTGTTTAAGATTTCACCTTCCAATGCAGGGGTTGCCGGTTGGATCCCTGGGCAGGGTGCTAAGATCCCACATGCCTCGCAGCCAAAAAACCAAAACATGAAACAGAAACAATATTGTAATAAATTCAATAGAATTACAAAATGGTCCACATCAAAAAAAAAACTTAAAAAGAAAACAAAACAAAAATTACAGGAATGCATCTAAATCACATCTACAATGGTCACTTAGGTTTATCTTGGGTGTCTGAACCCTAGTTACTCCTTTTTGACTGTCAAATGCATTCCCGTCCTCAATGCCAAAGCAGATGTACAATTCGTATCCAAAAGACCATAAAACAGGCCACGTTGGTCAGTAAAATTTAAGTTAAACCAGGTATAAGCCAGAGTGACTTCCTCACACCTCAATACGTGAAGAGTTTTTTTCCCTTTTCATTACAAGTCTTTCAATAGAAAGCACTGATGATCAAAATGTCAATCCATCAGTGTCAGAATGATTCAGCTGTTTGGCCCATGTGTAGACCATGTCTCTCAGCGCTAGGCCTCCTTTATATTTGCCTAGTTAATCCACATTGGGGGAATACTGATCAGCTATCGTGAACATGCTCAGAGGTATGTTAATGAGAAAATGCTTTATATAAGCCATACATTTTATTATTCATACCCAATTGTCACACAAGCATTGTACATGTGCTTTTAGCAGTAGACCTAAAGCAAACAGTGAAACATCATGAGTAAGTACATTCTGATCATTTCACTAGATAGTTTTCCTTTCCTCTTAAACATCAGGGCAAAATGAAGCCAACACAGTAACCTTCATAAATACACACTTCAGTACAGAGGTGTCATTTATCCAATTGCTCCAAGTCCTAAGTAGCTTGAGCGCAAGGACTTCCCTGTGTCTGGAAAACACAGATCAAAGCCAGTAACAAAAAACCAAATACATTATAACCATACTCACCAGTTGACTCAGTAACCAATCCTTTCATTAACTTTTTATGAAGCCATCCGATTCTACATTAAGATTTTTCATTTCTTACCCAGTTTGGCATTATGATATGAAACTTATCAGAGACCTGTGCTTGCCAAAAGGTCCTTCACATAGATCTTCTTGAAGATGGAGCACTTTTGCAAAGTGCTAGAGCACAACAGCAACTATCTATAAAACACATAAGGACTTAAAATTCATGGTTAAACATTTGATCACAATGTAAATGACAAAAGAAGCCATGATTGCTGCTACATACAACATTTTAAAATATATAGAATTATGAGTGAAAAAATTTTACCAGGACATACTAGATTTTTAGGAATTCCATGTAATTTAACATACTAATCAAACATTTCTCTCTGAGATGGCTCAAGGGCCTTCTAAAGCATCTCAAAGTTAGCTGGAGATTAAAAAAACTGTTAGAATTGGCCAAACAACACTTATTCACTGAACCAAAGCAAAGAGATTTCAAACAAAAATAGAGATCACAGACACAGGCAAAGGAACTCACAAGCTCTTTGCAATCAAAAGCAGCATTCCAAGAAAACTTTGGAGGGAGAAACCAAATCCAGGCTTGGCCTAACCCACTTCCAACAAAATCCATCTTAGAAAATCCTGGTCATGCACAACTCTTTTCTCAATGTTCCCTTTGCACAAATGTTCATCACCTTCTGTATCCATCTTATGTTGCCCCTTATTATTTTCTGCATTCAGAAACCACCAGCTCTAGTACAAAGTGACTTTCTTTTCTCTTTGTACCATCAGCCTGTTACCTAGCTGCTCACTTTCTTTATTACGTAGCTTCATAAATGCTTGAACATATGGAACTTCTTTTGTCTTTCTCTTCCTGTGACAAAATAACTCTAGCTGAAGGATAGTATAGTCATTTAGGCTACCATTCAAAGACCACCTTTCCTCGTTCTTCAAGAATGTATCCATACATTGGCCAGACAAAATTACAATAGAATTTCATTCTTTTCATAGTCTTAGGTTTACAACTATAGGTTGACCTGTATGCCAGGATTTTGCCCATTGGCTAGCAGATGGAACTGAAGAAGAAGCACTTCTTATGTTTGAACTATAGAACACTCACACACAGACTAAGAACAAAACAAAATCCTAAACACCAACCAAAGCCTCAAACCAAAGGAACCAGAAACCAAAGAGAAACCAAAAACCAAACAGCACAAGGCTCAAATCAGCTTCCAAGTCTCAACTTAGCCTGTGACCTCTGTTCAAGTGGTGCACCTCCCAAATGAGATTTCCTGGAATGAAAAGTCACCCAAATGGGAACCGAGGTTCCCCCAAATGTGCCGGGCTAAAAGGACCTCAGACTGCATGCCAGAATGTTACCCCATGCTGGCTGATTTGCTGCAACATCCCAAATGCTATTTTTCTGGTTCCCCAAAATAGTCCCTTGAAGTAGGACATTTGGGGCACTCCAGGCAGGAGGAAGAGAGGAATGTCCTCAAGGCAAAGACAGCCTCAGCAGCTGCTAGGGTGGTTCCTCTTCCACCATCTACTCCTGCCCCAGAGTTCTAACTGCTGGGATGACTGGGGCTCGGCCTTTCCAGGCAAGGGTCCCAGGTGGTCTGACCTCTAAAGGAATTCTGCAACTCTACACTCTCTCGGAAGAGGCTGGTGTGGAGAAAATCTCAGTGTCCGATCAAGTCAGGGTACCTACAGGGGACATCCCCAAGTCAGGCCCACATTGGGTACTAAATGTAATGTCTAATACTCGACCTCTGTGCACCAGTGCCAAATCGAATCTCAGAGAGAGGGGTTTGCAGGAAGTAGAAAAGAATAGCTTTACTGCTTTGGCAGCCAAAGGGGGACACAGAAAACTCGTGCCCTCAAAAACCATGTGTCCCAATGCAGGAGGATCTGGTGAGGAGGTTTACAGCAATGGTTTAAGGAAACAGTTGATCTTAAGGATTAGTGTGTGTACAGGGCCTTAACTCACTTTAATCTGGCCTCAGATGGTCTCTTGATGAGCTTCTCTGGAATGAAGAAGACTAAAATCTTCTATTTTGTGGGGGTTTTAGGTTGGTAAAGAGCCCAAAGATACTCTTACCTGTATCCCTTGAGGGAAAACCAGGATCCTGGCCCAAGGCTGCACTATTGCTTCTTGATGGTTTCTCTCTTGTCTCTGCATCTCCTCCTTTCCCTGATGAGCAACTGTTCGAACCTGCCCTTTGGAACTCAGGGAAGGTCCTGGAATCTCTAGCCTAACTAAGGCCCTGACACTGTTCCTAACTCAGACCCTGACACTCTCCCTAACTAAGGCACTGACACTACTCCTAACTCACTCCCTGACACTGTACCTAACAAAGGTTCTGATGCTAATCCTAACTCAAGCCCTGACACTGTCTCTAACTAAGGTCCAGCATCTGTCCCTAATACAGGCCCTGCTACCAGCAAAAACAAAAATCCAGACACTATGCTGAGCTAATATCCTGACCCATTTCTAGCCAAGGTCCTGACACTGTCCCTAAGAAAGCCCTGTTGCTATCCCGACGTGAAGACCTGAGGCTGTGCCTAACTCAGGCCCTGATAATGGCTTTAGCAAAGCTCCTGAGGCTGCTCCTAAGTCATGCCCTGATAGTATCCCTAGCTAAGGACCTGACACTAGGCCTCACTCGAGCTCTGTCACTCTCCTTAAGTCTGGCTCTGACGCTGTCCCTACCTCAAGCCCTGACACTGGTCCTAAATTAGGTCCTGATGCTCTAAGTAACTAAGGTCTTGGCACTATCCCTAGTTCATGTCCTGACACTCTTCCTAGACCTTAACCTAACCTTGTGTTTAACTAATGTCTAGCCTCTTATACTAAATAAATCCCTGTCACTGTCCCTAACTAAGGCCCTGAAATTAGTCCCGAGGCCGTGACCCTGTCCCTAACTGAGGCCTGGAGGTCCTAACTCAGGCCCCGACACTACAACCTAACTCAGTACCTAACAAAGGCTCTGATGCTTGTCCTAGGTCATGCCCTGACACTGTCTCTGGGGCCCTGCTGCCGTCAATATCTAAAGTCCTGACATTATCCTGAGCCAATATCTTCACCCATGTCTTACAGCATGTCTTCGCCGGGCCGCCAGGCCTGATGCCTGAGGCCTAGCCTCACGGCATGCCGCGCCCTACGCCGCACACGCCCCCCCACACGTGTCCGTTCCCCGACCTCGAGCCTCAGCCTCACCGGAGGCCTAACCCTAACCCTAGCTCCGGCCCTTCGCCGGGCCGCCAGGCCTGAAGCCTGAGGCCTAGCCTCACGGCATGCCGCGCCCTACGCCGCACACGCCCCCCCACACGTGTCCGTACGCCGACCTCGAGCCTCAGCCTCACGGGGGGCCTAACCCTAACCCTAGCTCCGGCCCTTCGCCGGGCCGCCAGGCCTGAAGCCTGAGGCCTAGCCTCACGGCATGCCACGCCCTACGCCGCACACGCCCCCCCACACGTGTCCGGACCCCGAACTCGAGCCTCAGCCTCACGGGGGGCCTAACCCTAACCCTAGCTCCGGCCCTTCGCCGGGCCGCCAGGCCTGAAGCCTGAGGCCTAGCCTCACGGCATGCCGCGCCCCTACGCCGCACACGCCCCCCCACACGTGTCCGGACCCCGACCTCGAGCCTCAGCCTCACCGGGGGCCTAACCCTAACCCTAGCTCCGGCCCTTCGCCGGGCCGCCAGGCCTGAAGCCTGAGGCCTAGCCTCACGGCATGCCGCGCCCTACGCCGCACACGCCCCCCCACACGTGTCCGGACCCCGACCTCGAGCCTCAGCCTCACCGGGGGCCTAACCCTAACCCTAGCTCCGGCCCTTCGCCGGGCCGCCAGGCCTGAAGCCTGAGGCCTAGCCTCACGGCATGCCGCGCCCTACGCCGCACACGCCCCCCCACACGTGTCCGGACCCCGACCTCGAGCCTCAGCCTCACCGGGGGCCTAACCCTAACCCTAGCTCCGGCCCTTCGCCGGGCCGCCAGGCCTGAAGCCTGAGGCCTAGCCTCACGGCATGCCGCGCCCTACGCCGCACACGCCCCCCCACACGTGTCCGGACCCCGACCTCGAGCCTCAGCCTCACGGGGGGCCTAACCCTAACCCTAGCTCCGGCCCTTCGCCGGGCCGCCAGGCCTGAAGCCTGAGGCCTAGCCTCACGGCATGCCGCGCCCTACGCCGCACACGCCCCCCCACACGTGTCCGGACCCCGACCTCGAGCCTCAGCCTCACCGGGGGCCTAACCCTAACCCTAGCTCCGGCCCTTCGCCGGGCCACCAGGCCTGAAGCCTGAGGCCTAGCCTCACGGCATGCCGCGCCCTACGCCGCACACGCCCCCCCACACGTGTCCGGACCCCGACCTCGAGCCTCAGCCTCACCGGGGGCCTAACCCTAACCCTAGCTCCGGCCCTTCGCCGGGCCGCCAGGCCTGAAGCCTGAGGCCTAGCCTCACGGCATGCCGCGCCCTACGCCGCACACGCCCCCCCACACGTGTCCGGACCCCGACCTCGAGCCTCAGCCTCACCGGGGGCCTAACCCTAACCCTAGCTCCGGCCCTTCGCCGGGCCGCCAGGCCTGAAGCCTGAGGCCTAGCCTCACGGCATGCCGCGCCCTACGCCGCACACGCCCCCCCACACGTGTCCGGACCCCGACCTCGAGCCTCAGCCTCACCGGGGGCCTAACCCTAACCCTAGCTCCGGCCCTTCGCCGGGCCGCCAGGCCTGAAGCCTGAGGCCTAGCCTCACGGCATGCTGCGCCCTACGCCGCACACGCCCCCCCCACACGTGTCCGGACCCCGACCTCGAGCCTCAGCCTCACGGGGGGCCTAACCCTAACCCTAGCTCCGGCCCTTCGCCGGGCCGCCAGGCCTGAAGCCTGAGGCCGAGCCTCACGGCATGCCGCGCCCTACGCAGCACACGCCCCCCCACACGTGTCCGTACCCCGATCTCGAGCCTCATCCTCACCGGGGGCCTAACCCTAACCCTAGCTCCGGCCCTTCGCCGGGCCGCCAGGCCTGAAGCCTGAGGCCTAGCCTCACAGCATGCCGCGCCCTACGCCGCTCACGCCCCCCCACACGTGTCCGTACCCCGACCTCGAGCCTCAGCCTCACGGGGGGCCTAACCCTAACCCTAGCTCCGGCCCTTCGCCGGGCCGCCAGGTCTGAAGCCTGAGGCCTAGCCTCACGGCATGCAGCGCCCTACGCTGCACACGGCCCCCCCACACGTGTCCGTACCCCGACCTCGAGCCTCAGCCTCACGGGGGGCCTAACCCTAACCCTAGCTCCGGCCCTTCGCCGGGCCGCCAGGCCTGAAGCCTGAGGCCTAGCCTCACGGCATGCCGCGCCTTACGCCGCACACGCCCCCCCACACGTGTCCGTACCCCGACCTCGGGCCTCAGCCTCACCGGGGGCCTAACCCTAAACCTAGCTCCGGCCCCTCGCCGGGCCGCAGGCCTGAAGCCTGAGGCCTAGCCTCACGGCATGCCGCGCCCTACGCCGCACACGCCCCCCCACACGTGTCCGTACCCCGACCTCGAGCCTCAGCCTCACCGGGGGCCTAACCCTAACCCTAGCTCCGGCCCTTCGCCGGGCCGCCAGGCCTGAAGCCTGAGGCCTAGTCTCACGGTATGCCGCGCCCTGCGCCGCACACGCCCCCTAACACGTATCCGCACCCCGATCTCGACCCTCAACCTCACCGGGGGCCCAACCCTAACCCTAGCTCCAGCCCAGAACCTGACCACGGGACCTCACCCGCAGCCTGAAGCCTGAGGCCTACCCTAACGATAACGCATCCCCTGGCCCGTACACTCCCCCCTAGCACGTATCTGTACCTCAATCTTTCCCTAACCCTCTCCCGGCGCTAAGCCTAACTGTAAGTCCTCTTCGTGAGACTCATGCAATTAAGACCTTCGTCCCTTTTTTCACCATTTTTGTGCAACCAATCCAGTTAAAATAGGAGGCGTTAACAACTGTAAAATTAATATTAAAAAGATCTCATTCTCTTAGCATTTCAGGAGCGTAATTCTGAAAGCTGGTCTGGAACTGACACTGACACTGAGAGACTTCGTAGCCAGTTGTCTAATTCTACCTAAGTAGCTTTTAACTTCTGACGTAGTATTGATGTATCCATAACAGTCGCTAATGACCACTACACATATTTCTCTTCTTTCTATTAGTATTTGATCTAACATCATTGTTTGGAATTTAATAGTTAAGAGAGGATTCCTTGAAAACGTATGGTTGCAGCTATCAGCAGACATTATTTTGAGAATGGCTAGTGGCATCCTGAGTGTGATATAGCTAAGAAATTGAATTTCAACAATACAGGAATGTGGGGACTTACCTGGCGGTTCAGTGTTTAAGATTTCACCTTCCAATGCAGGGGTTGCCGGTTGGATCCCTGGGCAGGGTGCTAAGATCCCACATGCCTCGCAGCCAAAAAACCAAAACATGAAACAGAAACAATATTGTAATAAATTCAATAGAATTACAAAATGGTCCACATCAAAAAAAAAACTTAAAAAGAAAACAAAACAAAAATTACAGGAATGCATCTAAATCACATCTACAATGGTCACTTAGGTTTATCTTGGGTGTCTGAACCCTAGTTACTCCTTTTTGACTGTCAAATGCATTCCCGTCCTCAATGCCAAAGCAGATGTACAATTCGTATCCAAAAGACCATAAAACAGGCCACGTTGGTCAGTAAAATTTAAGTTAAACCAGGTATAAGCCAGAGTGACTTCCTCACACCTCAATACGTGAAGAGTTTTTTTCCCTTTTCATTACAAGTCTTTCAATAGAAAGCACTGATGATCAAAATGTCAATCCATCAGTGTCAGAATGATTCAGCTGTTTGGCCCATGTGTAGACCATGTCTCTCAGCGCTAGGCCTCCTTTATATTTGCCTAGTTAATCCACATTGGGGGAATACTGATCAGCTATCGTGAACATGCTCAGAGGTATGTTAATGAGAAAATGCTTTATATAAGCCATACATTTTATTATTCATACCCAATTGTCACACAAGCATTGTACATGTGCTTTTAGCAGTAGACCTAAAGCAAACAGTGAAACATCATGAGTAAGTACATTCTGATCATTTCACTAGATAGTTTTCCTTTCCTCTTAAACATCAGGGCAAAATGAAGCCAACACAGTAACCTTCATAAATACACACTTCAGTACAGAGGTGTCATTTATCCAATTGCTCCAAGTCCTAAGTAGCTTGAGCGCAAGGACTTCCCTGTGTCTGGAAAACACAGATCAAAGCCAGTAACAAAAAACCAAATACATTATAACCATACTCACCAGTTGACTCAGTAACCAATCCTTTCATTAACTTTTTATGAAGCCATCCGATTCTACATTAAGATTTTTCATTTCTTACCCAGTTTGGCATTATGATATGAAACTTATCAGAGACCTGTGCTTGCCAAAAGGTCCTTCACATAGATCTTCTTGAAGATGGAGCACTTTTGCAAAGTGCTAGAGCACAACAGCAACTATCTATAAAACACATAAGGACTTAAAATTCATGGTTAAACATTTGATCACAATGTAAATGACAAAAGAAGCCATGATTGCTGCTACATACAACATTTTAAAATATATAGAATTATGAGTGAAAAAATTTTACCAGGACATACTAGATTTTTAGGAATTCCATGTAATTTAACATACTAATCAAACATTTCTCTCTGAGATGGCTCAAGGGCCTTCTAAAGCATCTCAAAGTTAGCTGGAGATTAAAAAAACTGTTAGAATTGGCCAAACAACACTTATTCACTGAACCAAAGCAAAGAGATTTCAAACAAAAATAGAGATCACAGACACAGGCAAAGGAACTCACAAGCTCTTTGCAATCAAAAGCAGCATTCCAAGAAAACTTTGGAGGGAGAAACCAAATCCAGGCTTGGCCTAACCCACTTCCAACAAAATCCATCTTAGAAAATCCTGGTCATGCACAACTCTTTTCTCAATGTTCCCTTTGCACAAATGTTCATCACCTTCTGTATCCATCTTATGTTGCCCCTTATTATTTTCTGCATTCAGAAACCACCAGCTCTAGTACAAAGTGACTTTCTTTTCTCTTTGTACCATCAGCCTGTTACCTAGCTGCTCACTTTCTTTATTACGTAGCTTCATAAATGCTTGAACATATGGAACTTCTTTTGTCTTTCTCTTCCTGTGACAAAATAACTCTAGCTGAAGGATAGTATAGTCATTTAGGCTACCATTCAAAGACCACCTTTCCTCGTTCTTCAAGAATGTATCCATACATTGGCCAGACAAAATTACAATAGAATTTCATTCTTTTCATAGTCTTAGGTTTACAACTATAGGTTGACCTGTATGCCAGGATTTTGCCCATTGGCTAGCAGATGGAACTGAAGAAGAAGCACTTCTTATGTTTGAACTATAGAACACTCACACACAGACTAAGAACAAAACAAAATCCTAAACACCAACCAAAGCCTCAAACCAAAGGAACCAGAAACCAAAGAGAAACCAAAAACCAAACAGCACAAGGCTCAAATCAGCTTCCAAGTCTCAACTTAGCCTGTGACCTCTGTTCAAGTGGTGCACCTCCCAAATGAGATTTCCTGGAATGAAAAGTCACCCAAATGGGAACCGAGGTTCCCCCAAATGTGCCGGGCTAAAAGGACCTCAGACTGCATGCCAGAATGTTACCCCATGCTGGCTGATTTGCTGCAACATCCCAAATGCTATTTTTCTGGTTCCCCAAAATAGTCCCTTGAAGTAGGACATTTGGGGCACTCCAGGCAGGAGGAAGAGAGGAATGTCCTCAAGGCAAAGACAGCCTCAGCAGCTGCTAGGGTGGTTCCTCTTCCACCATCTACTCCTGCCCCAGAGTTCTAACTGCTGGGATGACTGGGGCTCGGCCTTTCCAGGCAAGGGTCCCAGGTGGTCTGACCTCTAAAGGAATTCTGCAACTCTACACTCTCTCGGAAGAGGCTGGTGTGGAGAAAATCTCAGTGTCCGATCAAGTCAGGGTACCTACAGGGGACATCCCCAAGTCAGGCCCACATTGGGTACTAAATGTAATGTCTAATACTCGACCTCTGTGCACCAGTGCCAAATCGAATCTCAGAGAGAGGGGTTTGCAGGAAGTAGAAAAGAATAGCTTTACTGCTTTGGCAGCCAAAGGGGGACACAGAAAACTCGTGCCCTCAAAAACCATGTGTCCCAATGCAGGAGGATCTGGTGAGGAGGTTTACAGCAATGGTTTAAGGAAACAGTTGATCTTAAGGATTAGTGTGTGTACAGGGCCTTAACTCACTTTAATCTGGCCTCAGATGGTCTCTTGATGAGCTTCTCTGGAATGAAGAAGACTAAAATCTTCTATTTTGTGGGGGTTTTAGGTTGGTAAAGAGCCCAAAGATACTCTTACCTGTATCCCTTGAGGGAAAACCAGGATCCTGGCCCAAGGCTGCACTATTGCTTCTTGATGGTTTCTCTCTTGTCTCTGCATCTCCTCCTTTCCCTGATGAGCAACTGTTCGAACCTGCCCTTTGGAACTCAGGGAAGGTCCTGGAATCTCTAGCCTAACTAAGGCCCTGACACTGTTCCTAACTCAGACCCTGACACTCTCCCTAACTAAGGCACTGACACTACTCCTAACTCACTCCCTGACACTGTACCTAACAAAGGTTCTGATGCTAATCCTAACTCAAGCCCTGACACTGTCTCTAACTAAGGTCCAGCATCTGTCCCTAATACAGGCCCTGCTACCAGCAAAAACAAAAATCCAGACACTATGCTGAGCTAATATCCTGACCCATTTCTAGCCAAGGTCCTGACACTGTCCCTAAGAAAGCCCTGTTGCTATCCCGACGTGAAGACCTGAGGCTGTGCCTAACTCAGGCCCTGATAATGGCTTTAGCAAAGCTCCTGAGGCTGCTCCTAAGTCATGCCCTGATAGTATCCCTAGCTAAGGACCTGACACTAGGCCTCACTCGAGCTCTGTCACTCTCCTTAAGTCTGGCTCTGACGCTGTCCCTACCTCAAGCCCTGACACTGGTCCTAAATTAGGTCCTGATGCTCTAAGTAACTAAGGTCTTGGCACTATCCCTAGTTCATGTCCTGACACTCTTCCTAGACCTTAACCTAACCTTGTGTTTAACTAATGTCTAGCCTCTTATACTAAATAAATCCCTGTCACTGTCCCTAACTAAGGCCCTGAAATTAGTCCCGAGGCCGTGACCCTGTCCCTAACTGAGGCCTGGAGGTCCTAACTCAGGCCCCGACACTACAACCTAACTCAGTACCTAACAAAGGCTCTGATGCTTGTCCTAGGTCATGCCCTGACACTGTCTCTGGGGCCCTGCTGCCGTCAATATCTAAAGTCCTGACATTATCCTGAGCCAATATCTTCACCCATGTCTTACAGCATGTCTTCGCCGGGCCGCCAGGCCTGATGCCTGAGGCCTAGCCTCACGGCATGCCGCGCCCTACGCCGCACACGCCCCCCCACACGTGTCCGTTCCCCGACCTCGAGCCTCAGCCTCACCGGAGGCCTAACCCTAACCCTAGCTCCGGCCCTTCGCCGGGCCGCCAGGCCTGAAGCCTGAGGCCTAGCCTCACGGCATGCCGCGCCCTACGCCGCCCACGCCCCCCCACACGTGTCCGTACCCCGACCTCGAGCCTCAGCCTCACCGGGGGCCTAACCCTAACCCTAGCTCCGGCTCTTCGCCGGGCCGCCAGGCCTGAAGCCTGAGGCCTAGCCTCACGGCATGCCGCGCCCTACGCCGCACACGCCCCCCCACACGTGTCCGGACCCCGACCTCGAGCCTCAGCCTCACGGGGGGCCTAACCCTAACCCTAGCTCCGGCCCTTCGCCGGGCCGCCAGGCCTGAAGCCTGAGGCCTAGCCTCACGGCATGCCGCGACCTACGCAGCACACGCCCCCCCACACGTGTCCGTACCCCGACCTCGAGCCTCAGCCTCACCGGGGGCCTAACCCTAACCCTAGCTCCAGCCCTTCGCCGGGCCGCCAGGCCTGAAGCCTGAGGCCTAGCCTCACGGCATGCCGCGCCCTACGCCGCACACGCCCCCCCACAGGTGTCCGTACCCCGACCTCGAGCCTCAGCCTCACGGGGGGCCTAACCCTAACCCTAGCTCCGGCCCTTCGCCGGGCCGCCAGGCCTGAAGCCTGAGGCCTAGCCTCACGGCATGCCGCGCCCTACGCCGCACACGCCCCCCCACACGTGTCCGGACCCCGACCTCGAGCCTCAGCCTCACGGGGGGCCTAACCCTAACCCTAGCTCCGGCCCTTCGCCGGGCCGCCAGGCCTGAAGCCTGAGGCCTAGCCTCACGGCATGCCGCGCCCTACGCCGCACACGCCCCCCCACACGTGTCCGGACCCCGACCTCGAGCCTCAGCCTCACCGGGGGCCTAACCCTAACCCTAGCTCCGGCCCTTCGCCGGGCCGCCAGGCCTGAAGCCTGAGGCCTAGCCTCACGGCATGCCGCGCCCTACGCCGCACACGCCCCCCCACACGTGTCCGGACCCCGACCTCGAGCCTCAGCCTCACGGGGGGCCTAACCCTAACCCTAGCTCCGGCCCTTCGCCGGGCCGCCAGGCCTGAAGCCTGAGGCCTAGCCTCACGGCATGCCGCGCCCTACGCCGCACACGCCCCCCCACACGTGTCCGGACCCCGACCTCGAGCCTCAGCCTCACGGGGGGCCTAACCCTAACCCTAGCTCCGGCCCTTCGCCGGGCCGCCAGGCCTGAAGCCTGAGGCCTAGCCTCACGGCATGCCGCGCCCTACGCCGCACACGCCCCCCCACACGTGTCCGTACCCCGACCTCGAGCCTCAGCCTCACCGGGGGCCTAACCCTAACCCTAGCTCCAGCCCTTCGCCGGGCCGCCAGGCCTGAAGCCTGAGGCCTAGCCTCACGTCATGCCGCGCCCTACGCCGCACACGCCCCCCCACAGGTGTCCGTACCCCGACCTCGAGCCTCAGCCTCACGGGGGGCCTAACCCTAACCCTAGCTCCGGCCCTTTGCCGGGCCGCCAGGCCTGAAGCCTGAGGCCTAGCCTCACGGCATGCCGCGCCCTACGCCGCACACGCCCCCCCACACGTGTCCGGACCCCGACCTCGAGCCTCAGCCTCACCGGGGGCCTAACCCTAACCCTAGCTCCGGCCCTTCGCCGGGCCGCCAGGCCTGAAGCCTGAGGCCTAGCCTCACGGCATGCCGCGCCCTACGCCGCACACGCCCCCCCACACGTGTCCGGACCCCGACCTCGAGCCTCAGCCTCACCGGGGGCCTAACCGTAACCCTAGCTCCGGCCCTTCGCCGGGCCGCCAGGCCTGAAGCCTGAGGCCTAGCCTCACGGCATGCCGCGCCCTACGCCGCACACGCCCCCCCACACGTGTCTGGACCCCGACCTCGAGCCTCAGCCTCACAGGGGGCCTAACCCTAACCCTAGCTCCGGCCCTTCGCCGGGCCGCCAGGCCTGAAGCCTGAGGCCTAGCCTCACGGTATGCCGCGCCCTGCGCCGCACACGCCCCCTAACACGTATCCGCACCCCGATCTCGACCCTCAACCTCACCGGGGGCCCAACCCTAACCCTAGCTCCAGCCCAGAACCTGACCACGGGACCTCACCCGCAGCCTGAAGCCTGAGGCCTACCCTAACGATAACGCATCCCCTGGCCCGTACACTCCCCCCTAGCACGTATCTGTACCTCAATCTTTCCCTAACCCTCTCCCGGCGCTAAGCCTAACTGTAAGTCCTCTTCGTGAGACTCATGCAATTAAGACCTTCGTCCCTTTTTTCACCATTTTTGTGCAACCAATCCAGTTAAAATAGGAGGCGTTAACAACTGTAAAATTAATATTAAAAAGATCTCATTCTCTTAGCATTTCAGGAGCGTAATTCTGAAAGCTGGTCTGGAACTGACACTGACACTGAGAGACTTCGTAGCCAGTTGTCTAATTCTACCTAAGTAGCTTTTAACTTCTGACGTAGTATTGATGTATCCATAACAGTCGCTAATGACCACTACACATATTTCTCTTCTTTCTATTAGTATTTGATCTAACATCATTGTTTGGAATTTAATAGTTAAGAGAGGATTCCTTGAAAACGTATGGTTGCAGCTATCAGCAGACATTATTTTGAGAATGGCTAGTGGCATCCTGAGTGTGATATAGCTAAGAAATTGAATTTCAACAATACAGGAATGTGGGGACTTACCTGGCGGTTCAGTGTTTAAGATTTCACCTTCCAATGCAGGGGTTGCCGGTTGGATCCCTGGGCAGGGTGCTAAGATCCCACATGCCTCGCAGCCAAAAAACCAAAACATGAAACAGAAACAATATTGTAATAAATTCAATAGAATTACAAAATGGTCCACATCAAAAAAAAAACTTAAAAAGAAAACAAAACAAAAATTACAGGAATGCATCTAAATCACATCTACAATGGTCACTTAGGTTTATCTTGGGTGTCTGAACCCTAGTTACTCCTTTTTGACTGTCAAATGCATTCCCGTCCTCAATGCCAAAGCAGATGTACAATTCGTATCCAAAAGACCATAAAACAGGCCACGTTGGTCAGTAAAATTTAAGTTAAACCAGGTATAAGCCAGAGTGACTTCCTCACACCTCAATACGTGAAGAGTTTTTTTCCCTTTTCATTACAAGTCTTTCAATAGAAAGCACTGATGATCAAAATGTCAATCCATCAGTGTCAGAATGATTCAGCTGTTTGGCCCATGTGTAGACCATGTCTCTCAGCGCTAGGCCTCCTTTATATTTGCCTAGTTAATCCACATTGGGGGAATACTGATCAGCTATCGTGAACATGCTCAGAGGTATGTTAATGAGAAAACGCTTTATATAAGCCATACATTTTATTATTCATACCCAATTGTCACACAAGCATTGTACATGTGCTTTTAGCAGTAGACCTAAAGCAAACAGTGAAACATCATGAGTAAGTACATTCTGATCATTTCACTAGATAGTTTTCCTTTCCTCTTAAACATCAGGGCAAAATGAAGCCAACACAGTAACCTTCATAAATACACACTTCAGTACAGAGGTGTCATTTATCCAATTGCTCCAAGTCCTAAGTAGCTTGAGCGCAAGGACTTCCCTGTGTCTGGAAAACACAGATCAAAGCCAGTAACAAAAAACCAAATACATTATAACCATACTCACCAGTTGACTCAGTAACCAATCCTTTCATTAACTTTTTATGAAGCCATCCGATTCTACATTAAGATTTTTCATTTCTTACCCAGTTTGGCATTATGATATGAAACTTATCAGAGACCTGTGCTTGCCAAAAGGTCCTTCACATAGATCTTCTTGAAGATGGAGCACTTTTGCAAAGTGCTAGAGCACAACAGCAACTATCTATAAAACACATAAGGACTTAAAATTCATGGTTAAACATTTGATCACAATGTAAATGACAAAAGAAGCCATGATTGCTGCTACATACAACATTTTAAAATATATAGAATTATGAGTGAAAAAAATTTACCAGGACATACTAGATTTTTAGGAATTCCATGTAATTTAACATACTAATCAAACATTTCTCTCTGAGATGGCTCAAGGGCCTTCTAAAGCATCTCAAAGTTAGCTGGAGATTAAAAAAACTGTTAGAATTGGCCAAACAACACTTATTCACTGAACCAAAGCAAAGAGATTTCAAACAAAAATAGAGATCACAGACACAGGCAAAGGAACTCACAAGCTCTTTGCAATCAAAAGCAGCATTCCAAGAAAACTTTGGAGGGAGAAACCAAATCCAGGCTTGGCCTAACCCACTTCCAACAAAATCCATCTTAGAAAATCCTGGTCATGCACAACTCTTTTCTCAATGTTCCCTTTGCACAAATGTTCATCACCTTCTGTATCCATCTTATGTTGCCCCTTATTATTTTCTGCATTCAGAAACCACCAGCTCTAGTACAAAGTGACTTTCTTTTCTCTTTGTACCATCAGCCTGTTACCTAGCTGCTCACTTTCTTTATTACGTAGCTTCATAAATGCTTGAACATATGGAACTTCTTTTGTCTTTCTCTTCCTGTGACAAAATAACTCTAGCTGAAGGATAGTATAGTCATTTAGGCTACCATTCAAAGACCACCTTTCCTCGTTCTTCAAGAATGTATCCATACATTGGCCAGACAAAATTACAATAGAATTTCATTCTTTTCATAGTCTTAGGTTTACAACTATAGGTTGACCTGTATGCCAGGATTTTGCCCATTGGCTAGCAGATGGAACTGAAGAAGAAGCACTTCTTATGTTTGAACTATAGAACACTCACACACAGACTAAGAACAAAACAAAATCCTAAACACCAACCAAAGCCTCAAACCAAAGGAACCAGAAACCAAAGAGAAACCAAAAACCAAACAGCACAAGGCTCAAATCAGCTTCCAAGTCTCAACTTAGCCTGTGACCTCTGTTCAAGTGGTGCACCTCCCAAATGAGATTTCCTGGAATGAAAAGTCACCCAAATGGGAACCGAGGTTCCCCCAAATGTGCCGGGCTAAAAGGACCTCAGACTGCATGCCAGAATGTTACCCCATGCTGGCTGATTTGCTGCAACATCCCAAATGCTATTTTTCTGGTTCCCCAAAATAGTCCCTTGAAGTAGGACATTTGGGGCACTCCAGGCAGGAGGAAGAGAGGAATGTCCTCAAGGCAAAGACAGCCTCAGCAGCTGCTAGGGTGGTTCCTCTTCCACCATCTACTCCTGCCCCAGAGTTCTAACTGCTGGGATGACTGGGGCTCGGCCTTTCCAGGCAAGGGTCCCAGGTGGTCTGACCTCTAAAGGAATTCTGCAACTCTACACTCTCTCGGAAGAGGCTGGTGTGGAGAAAATCTCAGTGTCCGATCAAGTCAGGGTACCTACAGGGGACATCCCCAAGTCAGGCCCACATTGGGTACTAAATGTAATGTCTAATACTCGACCTCTGTGCACCAGTGCCAAATCGAATCTCAGAGAGAGGGGTTTGCAGGAAGTAGAAAAGAATAGCTTTACTGCTTTGGCAGCCAAAGGGGGACACAGAAAACTCGTGCCCTCAAAAACCATGTGTCCCAATGCAGGAGGATCTGGTGAGGAGGTTTACAGCAATGGTTTAAGGAAACAGTTGATCTTAAGGATTAGTGTGTGTACAGGGCCTTAACTCACTTTAATCTGGCCTCAGATGGTCTCTTGATGAGCTTCTCTGGAATGAAGAAGACTAAAATCTTCTATTTTGTGGGGGTTTTAGGTTGGTAAAGAGCCCAAAGATACTCTTACCTGTATCCCTTGAGGGAAAACCAGGATCCTGGCCCAAGGCTGCACTATTGCTTCTTGATGGTTTCTCTCTTGTCTCTGCATCTCCTCCTTTCCCTGATGAGCAACTGTTCGAACCTGCCCTTTGGAACTCAGGGAAGGTCCTGGAATCTCTAGCCTAACTAAGGCCCTGACACTGTTCCTAACTCAGACCCTGACACTCTCCCTAACTAAGGCACTGACACTACTCCTAACTCACTCCCTGACACTGTACCTAACAAAGGTTCTGATGCTAATCCTAACTCAAGCCCTGACACTGTCTCTAACTAAGGTCCAGCATCTGTCCCTAATACAGGCCCTGCTACCAGCAAAAACAAAAATCCAGACACTATGCTGAGCTAATATCCTGACCCATTTCTAGCCAAGGTCCTGACACTGTCCCTAAGAAAGCCCTGTTGCTATCCCGACGTGAAGACCTGAGGCTGTGCCTAACTCAGGCCCTGATAATGGCTTTAGCAAAGCTCCTGAGGCTGCTCCTAAGTCATGCCCTGATAGTATCCCTAGCTAAGGACCTGACACTAGGCCTCACTCGAGCTCTGTCACTCTCCTTAAGTCTGGCTCTGACGCTGTCCCTACCTCAAGCCCTGACACTGGTCCTAAATTAGGTCCTGATGCTCTAAGTAACTAAGGTCTTGGCACTATCCCTAGTTCATGTCCTGACACTCTTCCTAGACCTTAACCTAACCTTGTGTTTAACTAATGTCTAGCCTCTTATACTAAATAAATCCCTGTCACTGTCCCTAACTAAGGCCCTGAAATTAGTCCCGAGGCCGTGACCCTGTCCCTAACTGAGGCCTGGAGGTCCTAACTCAGGCCCCGACACTACAACCTAACTCAGTACCTAACAAAGGCTCTGATGCTTGTCCTAGGTCATGCCCTGACACTGTCTCTGGGGCCCTGCTGCCGTCAATATCTAAAGTCCTGACATTATCCTGAGCCAATATCTTCACCCATGTCTTACAGCATGTCTTCGCCGGGCCGCCAGGCCTGATGCCTGAGGCCTAGCCTCACGGCATGCCGCGCCCTACGCCGCACACGCCCCCCCACACGTGTCCGTTCCCCGACCTCGAGCCTCAGCCTCACCGGAGGCCTAACCCTAACCCTAGCTCCGGCCCTTCGCCGGGCCGCCAGGCCTGAAGCCTGAGGCCTAGCCTCACGGCATGCCGCGCCCTACGCCGCCCACGCCCCCCCACACGTGTCCGTACCCCGACCTCGAGCCTCAGCCTCACCGGGGGCCTAACCCTAACCCTAGCTCCGGCTCTTCGCCGGGCCGCCAGGCCTGAAGCCTGAGGCCTAGCCTCACGGCATGCCGCGCCCTACGCCGCACACGCCCCCCCACACGTGTCCGTACGCCGACCTCGAGCCTCAGCCTCACGGGGGGCCTAACCCTAACCCTAGCTCCGGCCCTTCGCCGGGCCGCCAGGCCTGAAGCCTGAGGCCTAGCCTCACGGCATGCCACGCCCTACGCCGCACACGCCCCCCCACACGTGTCCGGACCCCGACCTCGAGCCTCAGCCTCACGGGGGGCCTAACCCTAACCCTAGCTCCGGCCCTTCGCCGGGCCGCCAGGCCTGAAGCCTGAGGCCTAGCCTCACGGCATGCCGCGACCTACGCAGCACACGCCCCCCCACACGTGTCCGTACCCCGACCTCGAGCCTCAGCCTCACCGGGGGCCTAACCCTAACCCTAGCTCCAGCCCTTCGCCGGGCCGCCAGGCCTGAAGCCTGAGGCCTAGCCTCACGGCATGCCGCGCCCTACGCCGCACACGCCCCCCCACAGGTGTCCGTACCCCGACCTCGAGCCTCAGCCTCACGGGGGGCCTAACCCTAACCCTAGCTCCGGCCCTTCGCCGGGCCGCCAGGCCTGAAGCCTGAGGCCTAGCCTCACGGCATGCCGCGCCCTACGCCGCACACGCCCCCCCACACGTGTCCGGACCCCGACCTCGAGCCTCAGCCTCACGGGGGGCCTAACCCTAACCCTAGCTCCGGCCCTTCGCCGGGCCGCCAGGCCTGAAGCCTGAGGCCTAGCCTCACGGCATGCCGCGCCCTACGCCGCACACGCCCCCCCACACGTGTCCGGACCCCGACCTCGAGCCTCAGCCTCACCGGGGGCCTAACCCTAACCCTAGCTCCGGCCCTTCGCCGGGCCGCCAGGCCTGAAGCCTGAGGCCTAGCCTCACGGCATGCCGCGCCCTACGCCGCACACGCCCCCCCACACGTGTCCGGACCCCGACCTCGAGCCTCAGCCTCACCGGGGGCCTAACCCTAACCCTAGCTCCGGCCCTTCGCCGGGCCGCCAGGCCTGAAGCCTGAGGCCTAGCCTCACGGCATGCCGCGCCCTACGCCGCACACGCCCCCCCACACGTGTCCGGACCCCGACCTCGAGCCTCAGCCTCACGGGGGGCCTAACCCTAACCCTAGCTCCGGCCCTTCGCCGGGCCGCCAGGCCTGAAGCCTGAGGCCTAGCCTCACGGCATGCCGCGCCCTACGCCGCACACGCCCCCCCACACGTGTCCGGACCCCGACCTCGAGCCTCAGCCTCACGGGGGGCCTAACCCTAACCCTAGCTCCGGCCCTTCGCCGGGCCGCCAGGCCTGAAGCCTGAGGCCTAGCCTCACGGCATGCCGCGCCCTACGCCGCACACGCCCCCCCACACGTGTCCGGACCCCGACCTCGAGCCTCAGCCTCACGGGGGGCCTAACCCTAACCCTAGCTCCGGCCCTTCGCCGGGCCGCCAGGCCTGAAGCCTGAGGCCTAGCCTCACGGCATGCCGCGCCCTACGCCGCACACGCCCCCCCACACGTGTCCGGACCCCGACCTCGAGCCTCAGCCTCACGGGGGGCCTAACCCTAACCCTAGCTCCGGCCCTTCGCCGGGCCGCCAGGCCTGATGCCTGAGGCCTAGCCTCACGGCATGGAGCGCCCTACGCCGCACACGCCCCCCCACACGTGTCCGTACCCCGACCTCGAGCCTCAGCCTCACCGGAGGCCTAACCCTAACCCTAGCTCCGGCCATTCGCCGGGCCGCCAGGCCTGAAGCCTGAGGCCTAGCCTCACGGCATGCCGCGCCCTACGCCGCCCACGCCCCCCCACACGTGTCCGTACCCCGACCTCGAGCCTCAGCCTCACCGGGGGCCTAACCCTAACCCTAGCTCCGGCTCTTCGCCGGGCCGCCAGGCCTGAAGCCTGAGGCCTAGCCTCACGGCATGCCGCGCCCTACGCCGCACACGCCCCCCCACACGTGTCCATACGCCGACCTCGAGCCTCAGCCTCACGGGGGGCCTAACCCTAACCCTAGCTCCGGCCCTTCGCCGGGCCGCCAGGCCTGAAGCCTGAGGCCTAGCCTCACGGCATGCCACGCCCTACGCCGCACACGCCCCCCCACACGTGTCCGGACCCCGACCTCGAGCCTCAGCCTCACGGGGGGCCTAACCCTAACCCTAGCTCCGGCCCTTCGCCGGGCCGCCAGGCCTGAAGCCTGAGGCCTAGCCTCACGGCATGCCGCGACCTACGCCGCACACGCCCCCCCACACGTGTCCGTACCCCGACCTCGAGCCTCAGCCTCACCGGGGGCCTAACCCTAACCCTAGCTCCAGCCCTTCGCCGGGCCGCCAGGCCTGAAGCCTGAGGCCTAGCCTCACGGCATGCCGCGCCCTACGCCGCACACGCCCCCCCACAGGTGTCCGTACCCCGACCTCGAGCCTCAGCCTCACAGGGGGCCTAACCCTAACCCTAGCTCCGGCCCTTCGCCGGGCCGCCAGGCCTGAAGCCTGAGGCCTAGCCTCACGGCATGCCGCGCCCTACGCCGCACACGCCCCCCCACACGTGTCCGGACCCCGACCTCGAGCCTCAGCCTCACCGGGGGCCTAACCCTAACCCTAGCTCCGGCCCTTCGCCGGGCCGCCAGGCCTGAAGCCTGAGGCCTAGCCTCACGGCATGCCGCGCCCTACGCCGCACACGCCCCCCCACACGTGTCCGGACCCCGACCTCGAGCCTCAGCCTCACCGGGGGCCTAACCGTAACCCTAGCTCCGGCCCTTCGCCGGGCCGCCAGGCCTGAAGCCTGAGGCCTAGCCTCACGGCATGCCGCGCCCTACGCCGCACACGCCCCCCCATACGTGTCTGGACCCCGACCTCGAGCCTCAGCCTCACAGGGGGCCTAACCCTAACCCTAGCTCCGGCCCTTCGCCGGGCCGCCAGGCCTGAAGCCTGAGGCCTAGCCTCACGGTATGCCGCGCCCTGCGCCGCACACGCCCCCTAACACGTATCCGCACCCCGATCTCGACCCTCAACCTCACCGGGGGCCCAACCCTAACCCTAGCTCCAGCCCAGAACCTGACCACGGGACCTCACCCGCAGCCTGAAGCCTGAGGCCTACCCTAACGATAACGCATCCCCTGGCCCGTACACTCCCCCCTAGCACGTATCTGTACCTCAATCTTTCCCTAACCCTCTCCCGGCGCTAAGCCTAACTGTAAGTCCTCTTCGTGAGACTCATGCAATTAAGACCTTCGTCCCTTTTTTCACCATTTTTGTGCAACCAATCCAGTTAAAATAGGAGGCGTTAACAACTGTAAAATTAATATTAAAAAGATCTCATTCTCTTAGCATTTCAGGAGCGTAATTCTGAAAGCTGGTCTGGAACTGACACTGACACTGAGAGACTTCGTAACCAGTTGTCTAATTCTACCTAAGTAGCTTTTAACTTCTGACGTAGTATTGATGTATCCATAACAGTCGCTAATGACCACTACACATATTTCTCTTCTTTCTATTAGTATTTGATCTAACATCATTGTTTGGAATTTAATAGTTAAGAGAGGATTCCTTGAAAACGTATGGTTGCAGCTATCAGCAGACATTATTTTGAGAATGGCTAGTGGCATCCTGAGTGTGATATAGCTAAGAAATTGAATTTCAACAATACAGGAATGTGGGGACTTACCTGGCGGTTCAGTGTTTAAGATTTCACCTTCCAATGCAGGGGTTGCCGGTTGGATCCCTGGGCAGGGTGCTAAGATCCCACATGCCTCGCAGCCAAAAAACCAAAACATGAAACAGAAACAATATTGTAATAAATTCAATAGAATTACAAAATGGTCCACATCAAAAAAAAAACTTAAAAAGAAAACAAAACAAAAATTACAGGAATGCATCTAAATCACATCTACAATGGTCACTTAGGTTTATCTTGGGTGTCTGAACCCTAGTTACTCCTTTTTGACTGTCAAATGCATTCCCGTCCTCAATGCCAAAGCAGATGTACAATTCGTATCCAAAAGACCATAAAACAGGCCACGTTGGTCAGTAAAATTTAAGTTAAACCAGGTATAAGCCAGAGTGACTTCCTCACACCTCAATACGTGAAGAGTTTTTTTCCCTTTTCATTACAAGTCTTTCAATAGAAAGCACTGATGATCAAAATGTCAATCCATCAGTGTCAGAATGATTCAGCTGTTTGGCCCATGTGTAGACCATGTCTCTCAGCGCTAGGCCTCCTTTATATTTGCCTAGTTAATCCACATTGGGGGAATACTGATCAGCTATCGTGAACATGCTCAGAGGTATGTTAATGAGAAAACGCTTTATATAAGCCATACATTTTATTATTCATACCCAATTGTCACACAAGCATTGTACATGTGCTTTTAGCAGTAGACCTAAAGCAAACAGTGAAACATCATGAGTAAGTACATTCTGATCATTTCACTAGATAGTTTTCCTTTCCTCTTAAACATCAGGGCAAAATGAAGCCAACACAGTAACCTTCATAAATACACACTTCAGTACAGAGGTGTCATTTATCCAATTGCTCCAAGTCCTAAGTAGCTTGAGCGCAAGGACTTCCCTGTGTCTGGAAAACACAGATCAAAGCCAGTAACAAAAAACCAAATACATTATAACCATACTCACCAGTTGACTCAGTAACCAATCCTTTCATTAACTTTTTATGAAGCCATCCGATTCTACATTAAGATTTTTCATTTCTTACCCAGTTTGGCATTATGATATGAAACTTATCAGAGACCTGTGCTTGCCAAAAGGTCCTTCACATAGATCTTCTTGAAGATGGAGCACTTTTGCAAAGTGCTAGAGCACAACAGCAACTATCTATAAAACACATAAGGACTTAAAATTCATGGTTAAACATTTGATCACAATGTAAATGACAAAAGAAGCCATGATTGCTGCTACATACAACATTTTAAAATATATAGAATTATGAGTGAAAAAAATTTACCAGGACATACTAGATTTTTAGGAATTCCATGTAATTTAACATACTAATCAAACATTTCTCTCTGAGATGGCTCAAGGGCCTTCTAAAGCATCTCAAAGTTAGCTGGAGATTAAAAAAACTGTTAGAATTGGCCAAACAACACTTATTCACTGAACCAAAGCAAAGAGATTTCAAACAAAAATAGAGATCACAGACACAGGCAAAGGAACTCACAAGCTCTTTGCAATCAAAAGCAGCATTCCAAGAAAACTTTGGAGGGAGAAACCAAATCCAGGCTTGGCCTAACCCACTTCCAACAAAATCCATCTTAGAAAATCCTGGTCATGCACAACTCTTTTCTCAATGTTCCCTTTGCACAAATGTTCATCACCTTCTGTATCCATCTTATGTTGCCCCTTATTATTTTCTGCATTCAGAAACCACCAGCTCTAGTACAAAGTGACTTTCTTTTCTCTTTGTACCATCAGCCTGTTACCTAGCTGCTCACTTTCTTTATTACGTAGCTTCATAAATGCTTGAACATATGGAACTTCTTTTGTCTTTCTCTTCCTGTGACAAAATAACTCTAGCTGAAGGATAGTATAGTCATTTAGGCTACCATTCAAAGACCACCTTTCCTCGTTCTTCAAGAATGTATCCATACATTGGCCAGACAAAATTACAATAGAATTTCATTCTTTTCATAGTCTTAGGTTTACAACTATAGGTTGACCTGTATGCCAGGATTTTGCCCATTGGCTAGCAGATGGAACTGAAGAAGAAGCACTTCTTATGTTTGAACTATAGAACACTCACACACAGACTAAGAACAAAACAAAATCCTAAACACCAACCAAAGCCTCAAACCAAAGGAACCAGAAACCAAAGAGAAACCAAAAACCAAACAGCACAAGGCTCAAATCAGCTTCCAAGTCTCAACTTAGCCTGTGACCTCTGTTCAAGTGGTGCACCTCCCAAATGAGATTTCCTGGAATGAAAAGTCACCCAAATGGGAACCGAGGTTCCCCCAAATGTGCCGGGCTAAAAGGACCTCAGACTGCATGCCAGAATGTTACCCCATGCTGGCTGATTTGCTGCAACATCCCAAATGCTATTTTTCTGGTTCCCCAAAATAGTCCCTTGAAGTAGGACATTTGGGGCACTCCAGGCAGGAGGAAGAGAGGAATGTCCTCAAGGCAAAGACAGCCTCAGCAGCTGCTAGGGTGGTTCCTCTTCCACCATCTACTCCTGCCCCAGAGTTCTAACTGCTGGGATGACTGGGGCTCGGCCTTTCCAGGCAAGGGTCCCAGGTGGTCTGACCTCTAAAGGAATTCTGCAACTCTACACTCTCTCGGAAGAGGCTGGTGTGGAGAAAATCTCAGTGTCCGATCAAGTCAGGGTACCTACAGGGGACATCCCCAAGTCAGGCCCACATTGGGTACTAAATGTAATGTCTAATACTCGACCTCTGTGCACCAGTGCCAAATCGAATCTCAGAGAGAGGGGTTTGCAGGAAGTAGAAAAGAATAGCTTTACTGCTTTGGCAGCCAAAGGGGGACACAGAAAACTCGTGCCCTCAAAAACCATGTGTCCCAATGCAGGAGGATCTGGTGAGGAGGTTTACAGCAATGGTTTAAGGAAACAGTTGATCTTAAGGATTAGTGTGTGTACAGGGCCTTAACTCACTTTAATCTGGCCTCAGATGGTCTCTTGATGAGCTTCTCTGGAATGAAGAAGACTAAAATCTTCTATTTTGTGGGGGTTTTAGGTTGGTAAAGAGCCCAAAGATACTCTTACCTGTATCCCTTGAGGGAAAACCAGGATCCTGGCCCAAGGCTGCACTATTGCTTCTTGATGGTTTCTCTCTTGTCTCTGCATCTCCTCCTTTCCCTGATGAGCAACTGTTCGAACCTGCCCTTTGGAACTCAGGGAAGGTCCTGGAATCTCTAGCCTAACTAAGGCCCTGACACTGTTCCTAACTCAGACCCTGACACTCTCCCTAACTAAGGCACTGACACTACTCCTAACTCACTCCCTGACACTGTACCTAACAAAGGTTCTGATGCTAATCCTAACTCAAGCCCTGACACTGTCTCTAACTAAGGTCCAGCATCTGTCCCTAATACAGGCCCTGCTACCAGCAAAAACAAAAATCCAGACACTATGCTGAGCTAATATCCTGACCCATTTCTAGCCAAGGTCCTGACACTGTCCCTAAGAAAGCCCTGTTGCTATCCCGACGTGAAGACCTGAGGCTGTGCCTAACTCAGGCCCTGATAATGGCTTTAGCAAAGCTCCTGAGGCTGCTCCTAAGTCATGCCCTGATAGTATCCCTAGCTAAGGACCTGACACTAGGCCTCACTCGAGCTCTGTCACTCTCCTTAAGTCTGGCTCTGACGCTGTCCCTACCTCAAGCCCTGACACTGGTCCTAAATTAGGTCCTGATGCTCTAAGTAACTAAGGTCTTGGCACTATCCCTAGTTCATGTCCTGACACTCTTCCTAGACCTTAACCTAACCTTGTGTTTAACTAATGTCTAGCCTCTTATACTAAATAAATCCCTGTCACTGTCCCTAACTAAGGCCCTGAAATTAGTCCCGAGGCCGTGACCCTGTCCCTAACTGAGGCCTGGAGGTCCTAACTCAGGCCCCGACACTACAACCTAACTCAGTACCTAACAAAGGCTCTGATGCTTGTCCTAGGTCATGCCCTGACACTGTCTCTGGGGCCCTGCTGCCGTCAATATCTAAAGTCCTGACATTATCCTGAGCCAATATCTTCACCCATGTCTTACAGCATGTCTTCGCCGGGCCGCCAGGCCTGATGCCTGAGGCCTAGCCTCACGGCATGCCGCGCCCTACGCCGCACACGCCCCCCCACACGTGTCCGTTCCCCGACCTCGAGCCTCAGCCTCACCGGAGGCCTAACCCTAACCCTAGCTCCGGCCCTTCGCCGGGCCGCCAGGCCTGAAGCCTGAGGCCTAGCCTCACGGCATGCCGCGCCCTACGCCGCCCACGCCTCCCCACACGTGTCCGTACCCCGACCTCGAGCCTCAGCCTCACCGGGGGCCTAACCCTAACCCTAGCTCCGGCTCTTCGCCGGGCCGCCAGGCCTGAAGCCTGAGGCCTAGCCTCACGGCATGCCGCGCCCTACGCCGCACACGCCCCCCCACACGTGTCCGTACGCCGACCTCGAGCCTCAGCCTCACGGGGGGCCTAACCCTAACCCTAGCTCCGGCCCTTCGCCGGGCCGCCAGGCCTGAAGCCTGAGGCCTAGCCTCACGGCATGCCACGCCCTACGCCGCACACGCCCCCCCACACGTGTCCGGACCCCGACCTCGAGCCTCAGCCTCACGGGGGGCCTAACCCTAACCCTAGCTCCGGCCCTTCGCCGGGCCGCCAGGCCTGAAGCCTGAGGCCTAGCCTCACGGCATGCCGCGACCTACGCAGCACACGCCCCCCCACACGTGTCCGTACCCCGACCTCGAGCCTCAGCCTCACCGGGGGCCTAACCCTAACCCTAGCTCCAGCCCTTCGCCGGGCCGCCAGGCCTGAAGCCTGAGGCCTAGCCTCACGGCATGCCGCGCCCTACGCCGCACACGCCCCCCCACAGGTGTCCGTACCCCGACCTCGAGCCTCAGCCTCACGGGGGGCCTAACCCTAACCCTAGCTCCGGCCCTTCGCCGGGCCGCCAGGCCTGAAGCCTGAGGCCTAGCCTCACGGCATGCCGCGCCCTACGCCGCACACGCCCCCCCACACGTGTCCGGACCCCGACCTCGAGCCTCAGCCTCACGGGGGGCCTAACCCTAACCCTAGCTCCGGCCCTTCGCCGGGCCGCCAGGCCTGAAGCCTGAGGCCTAGCCTCACGGCATGCCGCGCCCTACGCCGCACACGCCCCCCCACACGTGTCCGGACCCCGACCTCGAGCCTCAGCCTCACCGGGGGCCTAACCCTAACCCTAGCTCCGGCCCTTCGCCGGGCCGCCAGGCCTGAAGCCTGAGGCCTAGCCTCACGGCATGCCGCGCCCTACGCCGCACACGCCCCCCCACACGTGTCTGGACCCCGACCTCGAGCCTCAGCCTCACAGGGGGCCTAACCCTAACCCTAGCTCCGGCCCTTCGCCGGGCCGCCAGGCCTGAAGCCTGAGGGCTAGCCTCACGGCATGCCGCGCCCTACGCCGCACACGCCCCCCCCACACGTGTCCGGACCCCGACCTCGAGCCTCAGCTTCACCGGGGGCCTAACCCTAACCCTAGCTCCGGCCCTTCGCCGGGCCGCCAGGCCTGAAGCCTGAGGCCTAGCCTCACGGCATGCCGCGCCCTACGCCGCACACGCCCCCCCACACGTGTCCGGACCCCGACCTCGAGCCTCAGCCTCACCGGGGGCCTAACCCTAACCCTAGCTCCGGCCCTTCGCCGGGCCGCCAGGCCTGAAGCCTGAGGCCTAGCCTCACGGCATGCCGCGCCCTACGCCGCACACGCCCCCCCACACGTGTCCGGACCCCGACCTCGAGCCTCAGCCTCACCGGGGGCCTAACCCTAACCCTAGCTCCGGCCCTTCGCCGGGCCGCCAGGCCTGAAGCCTCAGGCCTAGCCTCACGGCATGCCGCGCCCTACGCCGCACACGCCCCCCCACACGTGTCCGGACCCCGTCCTCGAGCCTCAGCCTCACGGGGGGCCTAACCCTAACCCTAGCTCCGGCCCTTCGCCGGACCGCCAGGCCTGAAGCCTGAGGCCTAGCCTCACGGCATGCCGCGCCCTACGCCGCACACGCCCCCCCACACGTGTCCGGACCCCGACCTCGAGCCTCAGCCTCACGGGGGGCCTAACCCTAACCCTAGCTCCGGGCCTTCGCCGGGCCGCCAGGCCTGAAGCCTGAGGCCTAGCCTCACGGCATGCCGCGCCCTACGCCGCACACGCCCCCCCACACGTGTCCGGACCCCGACCTCGAGCCTCAGCCTCACCGTGGGCCTAACCCTAACCCTAGCTCCGGCCCTTCGCCGGGCCACCAGGCCTGAAGCCTGAGGCCTAGCCTCACGGCATGCCGCGCCCTACGCCGCACACGCCCCCCCACACGTGTCCGGACCCCGACCTCGAGCCTCAGCCTCACCGGGGGCCTAACCCTAACCCTAGCTCCGGCCCTTCGCCGGGCCGCCAGGCCTGAAGCCTGAGGCCTAGCCTCACGGCATGCCGCGCCCTACGCCGCACACGCCCCCCCACACGTGTCTGGACCCCGACTTCGAGCCTCAGCCTCACCGGGGGCCTAACCCTAACCCTAGCTCCGGCCCTTCGCCGGGCCGCCAGGCCTGAAGCCTGAGGCCTAGCCTCACGGCATGCCGCGCCCTACGCCGCACACGCCCCCCCACACGTGTCCCGACCCCGACCTCGAGCCTCAGCCTCACGGGGGGCCTAACCCTAACCCTAGCTCCGGCCCTTCGCCGGGCCGCCAGGCCTGAAGCCTGAGGCCTAGCCTCACGGCATGCCGCGCCCTACGCCGCACACGCCCCCCCACACGTGTCCGTACCCCGACCTCGGGCCTCAGCCTCACTGGGGGCCTAACCCTAAACCTAGCTCCGGCCCCTCGCCGGGCCGCAGGCCTGAAGCCTGAGGCCTAGCCTCACGGCATGCCGCGCCCTACGCCGCACACGCCCCCCCACACGTGTCCGTACCCCGACCTCGAGCCTCAGCCTCACCGGGGGCCTAACCCTAACCCTAGCTCCGGCCCTTCGCCGGGCCGCCAGGCCTGAAGCCTGAGGCCTAGCCTCACGGTATGCCGCGCCCTGCGCCGCACACGCCCCCTAACACGTATCCGCACCCCGATCTCGACCCTCAACCTCACCGGGGGCCCAACCCTAACCCTAGCTGCAGCCCAGAACCTGACCACGGGACCTCACCCGCAGCCTGAAGCCTGAGGCCTACCCTAACGATAACGCATCCCCTGGCCCGTACACTCCCCCCTAGCACGTATCTGTACCTCAATCTTTCCCTAACCCTCTCCCGGCGCTAAGCCTAACTGTAAGTCCTCTTCGTGAGACTCATGCAATTAAGACCTTCGTCCCTTTTTTCACCATTTTTGTGCAACCAATCCAGTTAAAATAGGAGGCGTTAACAACTGTAAAATTAATATTAAAAAGATCTCATTCTCTTAGCATTTCAGGAGCGTAATTCTGAAAGCTGGTCTGGAACTGACACTGACACTGAGAGACTTCGTAGCCAGTTGTCTAATTCTACCTAAGTAGCTTTTAACTTCTGACGTAGTATTGATGTATCCATAACAGTCGCTAATGACCACTACACATATTTCTCTTCTTTCTATTAGTATTTGATCTAACATCATTGTTTGGAATTTAATAGTTAAGAGAGGATTCCTTGAAAACGTATGGTTGCAGCTATCAGCAGACATTATTTTGAGAATGGCTAGTGGCATCCTGAGTGTGATATAGCTAAGAAATTGAATTTCAACAATACAGGAATGTGGGGACTTACCTGGCGGTTCAGTGTTTAAGATTTCACCTTCCAATGCAGGGGTTGCCGGTTGGATCCCTGGGCAGGGTGCTAAGATCCCACATGCCTCGCAGCCAAAAAACCAAAACATGAAACAGAAACAATATTGTAATAAATTCAATAGAATTACAAAATGGTCCACATCAAAAAAAAAACTTAAAAAGAAAACAAAACAAAAATTACAGGAATGCATCTAAATCACATCTACAATGGTCACTTAGGTTTATCTTGGGTGTCTGAACCCTAGTTACTCCTTTTTGACTGTCAAATGCATTCCCGTCCTCAATGCCAAAGCAGATGTACAATTCGTATCCAAAAGACCATAAAACAGGCCACGTTGGTCAGTAAAATTTAAGTTAAACCAGGTATAAGCCAGAGTGACTTCCTCACACCTCAATACGTGAAGAGTTTTTTTCCCTTTTCATTACAAGTCTTTCAATAGAAAGCACTGATGATCAAAATGTCAATCCATCAGTGTCAGAATGATTCAGCTGTTTGGCCCATGTGTAGACCATGTCTCTCAGCGCTAGGCCTCCTTTATATTTGCCTAGTTAATCCACATTGGGGGAATACTGATCAGCTATCGTGAACATGCTCAGAGGTATGTTAATGAGAAAACGCTTTATATAAGCCATACATTTTATTATTCATACCCAATTGTCACACAAGCATTGTACATGTGCTTTTAGCAGTAGACCTAAAGCAAACAGTGAAACATCATGAGTAAGTACATTCTGATCATTTCACTAGATAGTTTTCCTTTCCTCTTAAACATCAGGGCAAAATGAAGCCAACACAGTAACCTTCATAAATACACACTTCAGTACAGAGGTGTCATTTATCCAATTGCTCCAAGTCCTAAGTAGCTTGAGCGCAAGGACTTCCCTGTGTCTGGAAAACACAGATCAAAGCCAGTAACAAAAAACCAAATACATTATAACCATACTCACCAGTTGACTCAGTAACCAATCCTTTCATTAACTTTTTATGAAGCCATCCGATTCTACATTAAGATTTTTCATTTCTTACCCAGTTTGGCATTATGATATGAAACTTATCAGAGACCTGTGCTTGCCAAAAGGTCCTTCACATAGATCTTCTTGAAGATGGAGCACTTTTGCAAAGTGCTAGAGCACAACAGCAACTATCTATAAAACACATAAGGACTTAAAATTCATGGTTAAACATTTGATCACAATGTAAATGACAAAAGAAGCCATGATTGCTGCTACATACAACATTTTAAAATATATAGAATTATGAGTGAAAAAATTTTACCAGGACATACTAGATTTTTAGGAATTCCATGTAATTTAACATACTAATCAAACATTTCTCTCTGAGATGGCTCAAGGGCCTTCTAAAGCATCTCAAAGTTAGCTGGAGATTAAAAAAACTGTTAGAATTGGCCAAACAACACTTATTCACTGAACCAAAGCAAAGAGATTTCAAACAAAAATAGAGATCACAGACACAGGCAAAGGAACTCACAAGCTCTTTGCAATCAAAAGCAGCATTCCAAGAAAACTTTGGAGGGAGAAACCAAATCCAGGCTTGGCCTAACCCACTTCCAACAAAATCCATCTTAGAAAATCCTGGTCATGCACAACTCTTTTCTCAATGTTCCCTTTGCACAAATGTTCATCACCTTCTGTATCCATCTTATGTTGCCCCTTATTATTTTCTGCATTCAGAAACCACCAGCTCTAGTACAAAGTGACTTTCTTTTCTCTTTGTACCATCAGCCTGTTACCTAGCTGCTCACTTTCTTTATTACGTAGCTTCATAAATGCTTGAACATATGGAACTTCTTTTGTCTTTCTCTTCCTGTGACAAAATAACTCTAGCTGAAGGATAGTATAGTCATTTAGGCTACCATTCAAAGACCACCTTTCCTCGTTCTTCAAGAATGTATCCATACATTGGCCAGACAAAATTACAATAGAATTTCATTCTTTTCATAGTCTTAGGTTTACAACTATAGGTTGACCTGTATGCCAGGATTTTGCCCATTGGCTAGCAGATGGAACTGAAGAAGAAGCACTTCTTATGTTTGAACTATAGAACACTCACACACAGACTAAGAACAAAACAAAATCCTAAACACCAACCAAAGCCTCAAACCAAAGGAACCAGAAACCAAAGAGAAACCAAAAACCAAACAGCACAAGGCTCAAATCAGCTTCCAAGTCTCAACTTAGCCTGTGACCTCTGTTCAAGTGGTGCACCTCCCAAATGAGATTTCCTGGAATGAAAAGTCACCCAAATGGGAACCGAGGTTCCCCCAAATGTGCCGGGCTAAAAGGACCTCAGACTGCATGCCAGAATGTTACCCCATGCTGGCTGATTTGCTGCAACATCCCAAATGCTATTTTTCTGGTTCCCCAAAATAGTCCCTTGAAGTAGGACATTTGGGGCACTCCAGGCAGGAGGAAGAGAGGAATGTCCTCAAGGCAAAGACAGCCTCAGCAGCTGCTAGGGTGGTTCCTCTTCCACCATCTACTCCTGCCCCAGAGTTCTAACTGCTGGGATGACTGGGGCTCGGCCTTTCCAGGCAAGGGTCCCAGGTGGTCTGACCTCTAAAGGAATTCTGCAACTCTACACTCTCTCGGAAGAGGCTGGTGTGGAGAAAATCTCAGTGTCCGATCAAGTCAGGGTACCTACAGGGGACATCCCCAAGTCAGGCCCACATTGGGTACTAAATGTAATGTCTAATACTCGACCTCTGTGCACCAGTGCCAAATCGAATCTCAGAGAGAGGGGTTTGCAGGAAGTAGAAAAGAATAGCTTTACTGCTTTGGCAGCCAAAGGGGGACACAGAAAACTCGTGCCCTCAAAAACCATGTGTCCCAATGCAGGAGGATCTGGTGAGGAGGTTTACAGCAATGGTTTAAGGAAACAGTTGATCTTAAGGATTAGTGTGTGTACAGGGCCTTAACTCACTTTAATCTGGCCTCAGATGGTCTCTTGATGAGCTTCTCTGGAATGAAGAAGACTAAAATCTTCTATTTTGTGGGGGTTTTAGGTTGGTAAAGAGCCCAAAGATACTCTTACCTGTATCCCTTGAGGGAAAACCAGGATCCTGGCCCAAGGCTGCACTATTGCTTCTTGATGGTTTCTCTCTTGTCTCTGCATCTCCTCCTTTCCCTGATGAGCAACTGTTCGAACCTGCCCTTTGGAACTCAGGGAAGGTCCTGGAATCTCTAGCCTAACTAAGGCCCTGACACTGTTCCTAACTCAGACCCTGACACTCTCCCTAACTAAGGCACTGACACTACTCCTAACTCACTCCCTGACACTGTACCTAACAAAGGTTCTGATGCTAATCCTAACTCAAGCCCTGACACTGTCTCTAACTAAGGTCCAGCATCTGTCCCTAATACAGGCCCTGCTACCAGCAAAAACAAAAATCCAGACACTATGCTGAGCTAATATCCTGACCCATTTCTAGCCAAGGTCCTGACACTGTCCCTAAGAAAGCCCTGTTGCTATCCCGACGTGAAGACCTGAGGCTGTGCCTAACTCAGGCCCTGATAATGGCTTTAGCAAAGCTCCTGAGGCTGCTCCTAAGTCATGCCCTGATAGTATCCCTAGCTAAGGACCTGACACTAGGCCTCACTCGAGCTCTGTCACTCTCCTTAAGTCTGGCTCTGACGCTGTCCCTACCTCAAGCCCTGACACTGGTCCTAAATTAGGTCCTGATGCTCTAAGTAACTAAGGTCTTGGCACTATCCCTAGTTCATGTCCTGACACTCTTCCTAGACCTTAACCTAACCTTGTGTTTAACTAATGTCTAGCCTCTTATACTAAATAAATCCCTGTCACTGTCCCTAACTAAGGCCCTGAAATTAGTCCCGAGGCCGTGACCCTGTCCCTAACTGAGGCCTGGAGGTCCTAACTCAGGCCCCGACACTACAACCTAACTCAGTACCTAACAAAGGCTCTGATGCTTGTCCTAGGTCATGCCCTGACACTGTCTCTGGGGCCCTGCTGCCGTCAATATCTAAAGTCCTGACATTATCCTGAGCCAATATCTTCACCCATGTCTTACAGCATGTCTTCGCCGGGCCGCCAGGCCTGATGCCTGAGGCCTAGCCTCACGGCATGCCGCGCCCTACGCCGCACACGCCCCCCCACACGTGTCCGTTCCCCGACCTCGAGCCTCAGCCTCACCGGAGGCCTAACCCTAACCCTAGCTCCGGCCCTTCGCCGGGCCGCCAGGCCTGAAGCCTGAGGCCTAGCCTCACGGCATGCCGCGCCCTACGCCGCACACGCCCCCCCACACGTGTCCGTACGCCGACCTCGAGCCTCAGCCTCACGGGGGGCCTAACCCTAACCCTAGCTCCGGCCCTTCGCCGGGCCGCCAGGCCTGAAGCCTGAGGCCTAGCCTCACGGCATGCCACGCCCTACGCCGCACACGCCCCCCCACACGTGTCCGGACCCCGAACTCGAGCCTCAGCCTCACGGGGGGCCTAACCCTAACCCTAGCTCCGGCCCTTCGCCGGGCCGCCAGGCCTGAAGCCTGAGGCCTAGCCTCACGGCATGCCGCGACCTACGCAGCACACGCCCCCCCACACGTGTCCGTACCCCGACCTCGAGCCTCAGCCTCACCGGGGGCCTAACCCTAACCCTAGCTCCAGCCCTTCGCCGGGCCGCCAGGCCTGAAGCCTGAGGCCTAGCCTCACGGCATGCCGCGCCCTACGCCGCACACGCCCCCCCACAGGTGTCCGTACCCCGACCTCGAGCCTCAGCCTCACGGGGGGCCTAACCCTAACCCTAGCTCCGGCCCTTCGCCGGGCCGCCAGGCCTGAAGCCTGAGGCCTAGCCTCACGGCATGCCGCGCCCTACGCCGCACACGCCCCCCCACACGTGTCCGGACCCCGACCTCGAGCCTCAGCCTCACGGGGGGCCTAACCCTAACCCTAGCTCCGGCCCTTCGCCGGGCCGCCAGGCCTGAAGCCTGAGGCCTAGCCTCACGGCATGCCGCGCCCTACGCCGCACACGCCCCCCCACACGTGTCCGGACCCCGACCTCGAGCCTCAGCCTCACCGGGGGCCTAACCCTAACCCTAGCTCCGGCCCTTCGCCGGGCCGCCAGGCCTGAAGCCTGAGGCCTAGCCTCACGGCATGCCGCGCCCTACGCCGCACACGCCCCCCCACACGTGTCCGGACCCCGACCTCGAGCCTCAGCCTCACCGGGGGCCTAACCCTAACCCTAGCTCCGGCCCTTCGCCGGGCCGCCAGGCCTGAAGCCTGAGGCCTAGCCTCACGGCATGCCGCGCCCTACGCCGCACACGCCCCCCCACACGTGTCCGGACCCCGACCTCGAGCCTCAGCCTCACGGGGGGCCTAACCCTAACCCTAGCTCCGGCCCTTCGCCGGGCCGCCAGGCCTGAAGCCTGAGGCCTAGCCTCACGGCATGCCGCGCCCTACGCCGCACACGCCCCCCCACACGTGTCCGGACCCCGACCTCGAGCCTCAGCCTCACGGGGGGCCTAACCCTAACCCTAGCTCCGGCCCTTCGCCGGGCCGCCAGGCCTGAAGCCTGAGGCCTAGCCTCACGGCATGCCGCGCCCTACGCCGCACACGCCCCCCCACACGTGTCCGGACCCCGACCTCGAGCCTCAGCCTCACGGGGGGCCTAACCCTAACCCTAGCTCCGGCCCTTCGCCGGGCCGCCAGGCCTGAAGCCTGAGGCCTAGCCTCACGGCATGCCGCGCCCTACGCCGCACACGCCCCCCCACACGTGTCCGTACCCCGACCTCGAGCCTCAGCCTCACCGGGGGCCTAACCCTAACCCTAGCTCCAGCCCTTCGCCGGGCCGCCAGGCCTGAAGCCTGAGGCCTAGCCTCACGGCATGCCGCGCCCTACGCCGCACACGCCCCCCCACAGGTGTCCGTACCCCGACCTCGAGCCTCAGCCTCACGGGGGGCCTAACCCTAACCCTAGCTCCGGCCCTTTGCCGGGCTGCCCGGCCTGAAGCCTGAGGCCTAGCCTCACGGCATGCCGCGCCCTACGCCGCACACGCCCCCCCACACGTGTCCGGACCCCGACCTCGAGCCTCAGCCTCACCGGGGGCCTAACCCTAACCCTAGCTCCGGCCCTTCGCCGGGCCGCCAGGCCTGAAGCCTGAGGCCTAGCCTCACGGCATGCCGCGCCCTACGCCGCACACGCCCCCCCACACGTGTCCGGACCCCGACCTCGAGCCTCAGCCTCACCGGGGGCCTAACCGTAACCCTAGCTCCGGCCCTTCGCCGGGCCGCCAGGCCTGAAGCCTGAGGCCTAGCCTCACGGCATGCCGCGCCCTACGCCGCACACGCCCCCCCACACGTGTCTGGACCCCGACCTCGAGCCTCAGCCTCACAGGGGGCCTAACCCTAACCCTAGCTCCGGCCCTTCGCCGGGCCGCCAGGCCTGAAGCCTGAGGCCTAGCCTCACGGTATGCCGCGCCCTGCGCCGCACACGCCCCCTAACACGTATCCGCACCCCGATCTCGACCCTCAACCTCACCGGGGGCCCAACCCTAACCCTAGCTCCAGCCCAGAACCTGACCACGGGACCTCACCCGCAGCCTGAAGCCTGAGGCCTACCCTAACGATAACGCATCCCCTGGCCCGTACACTCCCCCCTAGCACGTATCTGTACCTCAATCTTTCCCTAACCCTCTCCCGGCGCTAAGCCTAACTGTAAGTCCTCTTCGTGAGACTCATGCAATTAAGACCTTCGTCCCTTTTTTCACCATTTTTGTGCAACCAATCCAGTTAAAATAGGAGGCGTTAACAACTGTAAAATTAATATTAAAAAGATCTCATTCTCTTAGCATTTCAGGAGCGTAATTCTGAAAGCTGGTCTGGAACTGACACTGACACTGAGAGACTTCGTAGCCAGTTGTCTAATTCTACCTAAGTAGCTTTTAACTTCTGACGTAGTATTGATGTATCCATAACAGTCGCTAATGACCACTACACATATTTCTCTTCTTTCTATTAGTATTTGATCTAACATCATTGTTTGGAATTTAATAGTTAAGAGAGGATTCCTTGAAAACGTATGGTTGCAGCTATCAGCAGACATTATTTTGAGAATGGCTAGTGGCATCCTGAGTGTGATATAGCTAAGAAATTGAATTTCAACAATACAGGAATGTGGGGACTTACCTGGCGGTTCAGTGTTTAAGATTTCACCTTCCAATGCAGGGGTTGCCGGTTGGATCCCTGGGCAGGGTGCTAAGATCCCACATGCCTCGCAGCCAAAAAACCAAAACATGAAACAGAAACAATATTGTAATAAATTCAATAGAATTACAAAATGGTCCACATCAAAAAAAAAACTTAAAAAGAAAACAAAACAAAAATTACAGGAATGCATCTAAATCACATCTACAATGGTCACTTAGGTTTATCTTGGGTGTCTGAACCCTAGTTACTCCTTTTTGACTGTCAAATGCATTCCCGTCCTCAATGCCAAAGCAGATGTACAATTCGTATCCAAAAGACCATAAAACAGGCCACGTTGGTCAGTAAAATTTAAGTTAAACCAGGTATAAGCCAGAGTGACTTCCTCACACCTCAATACGTGAAGAGTTTTTTTCCCTTTTCATTACAAGTCTTTCAATAGAAAGCACTGATGATCAAAATGTCAATCCATCAGTGTCAGAATGATTCAGCTGTTTGGCCCATGTGTAGACCATGTCTCTCAGCGCTAGGCCTCCTTTATATTTGCCTAGTTAATCCACATTGGGGGAATACTGATCAGCTATCGTGAACATGCTCAGAGGTATGTTAATGAGAAAACGCTTTATATAAGCCATACATTTTATTATTCATACCCAATTGTCACACAAGCATTGTACATGTGCTTTTAGCAGTAGACCTAAAGCAAACAGTGAAACATCATGAGTAAGTACATTCTGATCATTTCACTAGATAGTTTTCCTTTCCTCTTAAACATCAGGGCAAAATGAAGCCAACACAGTAACCTTCATAAATACACACTTCAGTACAGAGGTGTCATTTATCCAATTGCTCCAAGTCCTAAGTAGCTTGAGCGCAAGGACTTCCCTGTGTCTGGAAAACACAGATCAAAGCCAGTAACAAAAAACCAAATACATTATAACCATACTCACCAGTTGACTCAGTAACCAATCCTTTCATTAACTTTTTATGAAGCCATCCGATTCTACATTAAGATTTTTCATTTCTTACCCAGTTTGGCATTATGATATGAAACTTATCAGAGACCTGTGCTTGCCAAAAGGTCCTTCACATAGATCTTCTTGAAGATGGAGCACTTTTGCAAAGTGCTAGAGCACAACAGCAACTATCTATAAAACACATAAGGACTTAAAATTCATGGTTAAACATTTGATCACAATGTAAATGACAAAAGAAGCCATGATTGCTGCTACATACAACATTTTAAAATATATAGAATTATGAGTGAAAAAAATTTACCAGGACATACTAGATTTTTAGGAATTCCATGTAATTTAACATACTAATCAAACATTTCTCTCTGAGATGGCTCAAGGGCCTTCTAAAGCATCTCAAAGTTAGCTGGAGATTAAAAAAACTGTTAGAATTGGCCAAACAACACTTATTCACTGAACCAAAGCAAAGAGATTTCAAACAAAAATAGAGATCACAGACACAGGCAAAGGAACTCACAAGCTCTTTGCAATCAAAAGCAGCATTCCAAGAAAACTTTGGAGGGAGAAACCAAATCCAGGCTTGGCCTAACCCACTTCCAACAAAATCCATCTTAGAAAATCCTGGTCATGCACAACTCTTTTCTCAATGTTCCCTTTGCACAAATGTTCATCACCTTCTGTATCCATCTTATGTTGCCCCTTATTATTTTCTGCATTCAGAAACCACCAGCTCTAGTACAAAGTGACTTTCTTTTCTCTTTGTACCATCAGCCTGTTACCTAGCTGCTCACTTTCTTTATTACGTAGCTTCATAAATGCTTGAACATATGGAACTTCTTTTGTCTTTCTCTTCCTGTGACAAAATAACTCTAGCTGAAGGATAGTATAGTCATTTAGGCTACCATTCAAAGACCACCTTTCCTCGTTCTTCAAGAATGTATCCATACATTGGCCAGACAAAATTACAATAGAATTTCATTCTTTTCATAGTCTTAGGTTTACAACTATAGGTTGACCTGTATGCCAGGATTTTGCCCATTGGCTAGCAGATGGAACTGAAGAAGAAGCACTTCTTATGTTTGAACTATAGAACACTCACACACAGACTAAGAACAAAACAAAATCCTAAACACCAACCAAAGCCTCAAACCAAAGGAACCAGAAACCAAAGAGAAACCAAAAACCAAACAGCACAAGGCTCAAATCAGCTTCCAAGTCTCAACTTAGCCTGTGACCTCTGTTCAAGTGGTGCACCTCCCAAATGAGATTTCCTGGAATGAAAAGTCACCCAAATGGGAACCGAGGTTCCCCCAAATGTGCCGGGCTAAAAGGACCTCAGACTGCATGCCAGAATGTTACCCCATGCTGGCTGATTTGCTGCAACATCCCAAATGCTATTTTTCTGGTTCCCCAAAATAGTCCCTTGAAGTAGGACATTTGGGGCACTCCAGGCAGGAGGAAGAGAGGAATGTCCTCAAGGCAAAGACAGCCTCAGCAGCTGCTAGGGTGGTTCCTCTTCCACCATCTACTCCTGCCCCAGAGTTCTAACTGCTGGGATGACTGGGGCTCGGCCTTTCCAGGCAAGGGTCCCAGGTGGTCTGACCTCTAAAGGAATTCTGCAACTCTACACTCTCTCGGAAGAGGCTGGTGTGGAGAAAATCTCAGTGTCCGATCAAGTCAGGGTACCTACAGGGGACATCCCCAAGTCAGGCCCACATTGGGTACTAAATGTAATGTCTAATACTCGACCTCTGTGCACCAGTGCCAAATCGAATCTCAGAGAGAGGGGTTTGCAGGAAGTAGAAAAGAATAGCTTTACTGCTTTGGCAGCCAAAGGGGGACACAGAAAACTCGTGCCCTCAAAAACCATGTGTCCCAATGCAGGAGGATCTGGTGAGGAGGTTTACAGCAATGGTTTAAGGAAACAGTTGATCTTAAGGATTAGTGTGTGTACAGGGCCTTAACTCACTTTAATCTGGCCTCAGATGGTCTCTTGATGAGCTTCTCTGGAATGAAGAAGACTAAAATCTTCTATTTTGTGGGGGTTTTAGGTTGGTAAAGAGCCCAAAGATACTCTTACCTGTATCCCTTGAGGGAAAACCAGGATCCTGGCCCAAGGCTGCACTATTGCTTCTTGATGGTTTCTCTCTTGTCTCTGCATCTCCTCCTTTCCCTGATGAGCAACTGTTCGAACCTGCCCTTTGGAACTCAGGGAAGGTCCTGGAATCTCTAGCCTAACTAAGGCCCTGACACTGTTCCTAACTCAGACCCTGACACTCTCCCTAACTAAGGCACTGACACTACTCCTAACTCACTCCCTGACACTGTACCTAACAAAGGTTCTGATGCTAATCCTAACTCAAGCCCTGACACTGTCTCTAACTAAGGTCCAGCATCTGTCCCTAATACAGGCCCTGCTACCAGCAAAAACAAAAATCCAGACACTATGCTGAGCTAATATCCTGACCCATTTCTAGCCAAGGTCCTGACACTGTCCCTAAGAAAGCCCTGTTGCTATCCCGACGTGAAGACCTGAGGCTGTGCCTAACTCAGGCCCTGATAATGGCTTTAGCAAAGCTCCTGAGGCTGCTCCTAAGTCATGCCCTGATAGTATCCCTAGCTAAGGACCTGACACTAGGCCTCACTCGAGCTCTGTCACTCTCCTTAAGTCTGGCTCTGACGCTGTCCCTACCTCAAGCCCTGACACTGGTCCTAAATTAGGTCCTGATGCTCTAAGTAACTAAGGTCTTGGCACTATCCCTAGTTCATGTCCTGACACTCTTCCTAGACCTTAACCTAACCTTGTGTTTAACTAATGTCTAGCCTCTTATACTAAATAAATCCCTGTCACTGTCCCTAACTAAGGCCCTGAAATTAGTCCCGAGGCCGTGACCCTGTCCCTAACTGAGGCCTGGAGGTCCTAACTCAGGCCCCGACACTACAACCTAACTCAGTACCTAACAAAGGCTCTGATGCTTGTCCTAGGTCATGCCCTGACACTGTCTCTGGGGCCCTGCTGCCGTCAATATCTAAAGTCCTGACATTATCCTGAGCCAATATCTTCACCCATGTCTTACAGCATGTCTTCGCCGGGCCGCCAGGCCTGATGCCTGAGGCCTAGCCTCACGGCATGCCGCGCCCTACGCCGCACACGCCCCCCCACACGTGTCCGTTCCCCGACCTCGAGCCTCAGCCTCACCGGAGGCCTAACCCTAACCCTAGCTCCGGCCCTTCGCCGGGCCGCCAGGCCTGAAGCCTGAGGCCTAGCCTCACGGCATGCCGCGCCCTACGCCGCCCACGCCCCCCCACACGTGTCCGTACCCCGACCTCGAGCCTCAGCCTCACCGGGGGCCTAACCCTAACCCTAGCTCCGGCTCTTCGCCGGGCCGCCAGGCCTGAAGCCTGAGGCCTAGCCTCACGGCATGCCGCGCCCTACGCCGCACACGCCCCCCCACACGTGTCCGTACGCCGACCTCGAGCCTCAGCCTCACGGGGGGCCTAACCCTAACCCTAGCTCCGGCCCTTCGCCGGGCCGCCAGGCCTGAAGCCTGAGGCCTAGCCTCACGGCATGCCACGCCCTACGCCGCACACGCCCCCCCACACGTGTCCGGACCCCGACCTCGAGCCTCAGCCTCACGGGGGGCCTAACCCTAACCCTAGCTCCGGCCCTTCGCCGGGCCGCCAGGCCTGAAGCCTGAGGCCTAGCCTCACGGCATGCCGCGACCTACGCAGCACACACGCCCCCCCACACGTGTCCGTACCCCGACCTCGAGCATCAGCCTCACCGGGGGCCTAACCCTAACCCTAGCTCCAGCCCTTCGCCGGGCCGCCAGGCCTGAAGCCTGAGGCCTAGGCCTCACGGCATGCCGCGCCCTACGCCGCACACGCCCCCCCACAGGTGTCCGTACCCCGACCTCGAGCCTCAGCCTCACGGGGGGCCTAACCCTAACCCTAGCTCCGGCCCTTCGCCGGGCCGCCAGGCCTGAAGCCTGAGGCCTAGCCTCACGGCATGCCGCGCCCTACGCCGCACACGCCCCCCCACACGTGTCCGGACCCCGACCTCGAGCCTCAGCCTCACGGGGGGCCTAACCCTAACCCTAGCTCCGGCCCTTCGCCGGGCCGCCAGGCCTGAAGCCTGAGGCCTAGCCTCACGGCATGCCGCGCCCTACGCCGCACACGCCCCCCCACACGTGTCCGGACCCCGACCTCGAGCCTCAGCCTCACCGGGGGCCTAACCCTAACCCTAGCTCCGGCCCTTCGCCGGGCCGCCAGGCCTGAAGCCTGAGGCCTAGCCTCACGGCATGCCGCGCCCTACGCCGCACACGCCCCCCCACACGTGTCCGGACCCCGACCTCGAGCCTCAGCCTCACCGGGGCCTAACCCTAACCCTAGCTCCGGCCCTTCGCCGGGCCGCCAGGCCTGAAGCCTGAGGCCTAGCCTCACGGCATGCCGCGCCCTACGCCGCACACGCCCCCCCACACGTGTCCGGACCCCGACCTCGAGCCTCAGCCTCACGGGGGGCCTAACCCTAACCCTAGCTCCGGCCCTTCGCCGGGCCGCCAGGCCTGAAGCCTGAGGCCTAGCCTCACGGCATGCCAGCGCCCTACGCCGCACACGCCCCCCCACACGTGTCCGGACCCCGACCTCGAGCCTCAGCCTCACGGGGGGCCTAACCCTAACCCTAGCTCCGGCCCTTCGCCGGGCCGCCAGGCCTGAAGCCTGAGGCCTAGCCTCACGGCATGCCGCGCCCTACGCCGCACACGCCCCCCCACACGTGTCCGGACCCCGACCTCGAGCCTCAGCCTCACGGGGGGCCTACCCTAACCCTAGCTCCGGCCCTTCGCCGGGCCGCCAGGCCTGAAGCCTGAGGCCTAGCCTCACGGCATGCCGCGCCCTACGCCGCACACGCCCCCCCACACGTGTCCGGACCCCGACCTCGAGCCTCAGCCTCACGGGGGGCCTAACCCTAACCCTAGCTCCGGCCCTTCGCCGGGCCGCCAGGCCTGATGCCTGAGGCCTAGCCTCACGCATGGCGCGCCCTACGCGCACACGCCCCCCCACACGTGTCCGTACCCCGACCTCGAGCCTCAGCCTCACCGGAGGCCTAACCCTAACCCTAGCTCCGGCCATTCGCCGGGCCGCCAGGCCTGAAGCCTGAGGCCTAGCCTCACGGCATGCCGCGCCCTACGCCGCCCACGCCCCCCACACGTGTCCGTACCCCGACCTCGAGCCTCAGCCTCACCGGGGCCTAACCCTAACCCTAGCTCCGGCTCTTCGCCGGGCCGCCAGGCCTGAAGCCTGAGGCCTAGCCTCACGGCATGCCGCGCCCTAACGCCGCACACGCCCCCCCACACGTGTCCATACGCCGACCTCGAGCCTCAGCCTCACGGGGGGCCTAACCCTAACCCTAGCTCCGGCCCTTCGCCGGGCCGCCAGGCCTGAAGCCTGAGGCCTAGCCTCACGGCATGCCACGCCCTACGCCGCACACGCCCCCCCACACGTGTGTCAGCGGGGGCAACCCTAACTAGCTCGCAGGGTACGCCTCGAGCCTCAGCGGGGGGCCTAACCTAACCCTAGCTCCGGCCCTTCGCCGGGCCGCCAGGCCTGAGCCTGAGGCCTAGCCTCACGGCATGCCGCGACCTACGCCGCACACGCCCCCCCACACGGGTCCGTACCCCGACCTCGAGCCTCAGCCTCACCGGGGGCCTAACCCCTAACCCTAGCTCCGGCCCTTCGCCGGGCGCCGCCAGGCCTGAAGCCTGAGGCCTAGCCTCACGGCATGCCGCGCCCTACGCCGCACACGCCCCCCCACACGTGTCCGGACCCCGACCTCGAGCCTCAGCCTCACCGGGGGCCTAACCCTAACCCTAGCTCCGGCCCTTCGCCGGGCCGCCAGGCCTGAAGCCTGAGGCCTAGCCTCACGGCATGCCGCGCCCTACGCCGCACACGCCCCCCCACAACGTGTCCGGACCCCGACCTCGAGCCTCAGCCTCACCGGGGGCCTAACCGTAACCCTAGCTCCGCCCTTCGCCGGGGCCGCCAGGCCTGAAGCCTGAGGCCTAGCCTCACGGCATGCCGCGCCCTACGCCGCACACGCCCCCCCACACGTGTCTGGACCCCGACTCGAGCCTCAGCCTCACAGGGGGCCTAACCCTAACCCTAGCTCCGGCCCTTCGCCGGGCCGCCAGGCCTGAAGCCTGAGGCCTAGCTCACGGTATGCCGCGCCCTGCGCCGCACACGCCCCCTAACACGTATCCGCACCCCGATCTCGACCCTCAACCTCACCGGGGCCAACCCTAACCCTAGCTCCAGCCCAGAACCTGACCACGGG
>NW_026711718.1:0-56129 GCF_026419965.1 Kogia breviceps
ACTGTCACCATGAGCACTGTCACACTGGGCAGTGTCACAATGGGAACTGTCACCATGGGCACTGTCACCATGAGCACTATCAGCATGAGCAATGTCACCATGGGTAATGAACGATGAGCACTGTCACCATTGGCACTGTCACCATGACCACAGTCACCATGAACACTATTACCATGAGGATTTTCACCATGGGAATTGTCACCATGAGCACTGTTACCATGAGCACGGTCACCATGGGCACTATTACCGTGGTAGCGGTCACCATGGAGACTATAACCATGGGACTGTCACAATGGGCACTATCACCCTGGGCACGGTTACGATGGGCCCTATTACTGTGATGGCAGTGACCATGTAGATTATAAGCATGGGACTCTCACATCGGGCACTATCAGCATGAGCACTGTCACCAAGGGCACTGGCACCATGGACACTATCACCATGGACACTATCACCATGAGCACTGTCACTGTGGACACTGTCACCATGGTTATTGTCACCATTAGCACTATCACCATGAGCACGGTCACCGTGTGCACTATAAGAGTGAAAGCGGTCACCATGGACAATATAAACATGGACACTGTCACAATGGGCACTGTCACCATGAGTACTGTCACTTTGGGCACTGTTGCCATGAGCACTGTCACCAGAGGCACTGTCACCATGAGCACTGTCACCATGAGCACGATCACCTTGGGCACTATTTCCGTGGTTACGGTTACCATGGAGAATATAAGCATGGGAATGTCACAATGGGAACTATCACCAGGAGCACTGTGACCATGACCACTGTGACCATGGTCATTGTCACCATGAGCACTGTCACATTGGGCAGTGTCACAATCGGCCCTGTCGCCATGGGCTCTGTCACCATGAGCACTGTCACCATGGGCACTGTCACCATGACCACTATCACCATGGGCACTGTCACTATGAACAATATCACCATGAGTACTGTCACCATGAGCACGATCACCATGGGCACTATTTCTGTGGTTGCGGTTACCATGGAGAATATAAGCATGGGAATGTCACACTGGGAAATATCACCAGGAGCACTCTGACCACGGTCATTGTCACCATGAGCACTGTCACATTGGGCAGTGTCACAATCGGCCCTATCACCATGGGCTCTGTCACCATGAGCACTTTCACCATGGGCACTGTCACTATGAGCAATATTACCATGAGAACTGTCTCCATCGGCACTGTCAGCATTGCCACTGTCACCATGAGCACTGTCACCATGTGCCCAGTCACCATGGGCAGTATCACCATGAGCAATATTACAATGAGCTCTGTCACCATGAGCACTGTTTCCATGGGCACTGTCACCGTGAGCATTGTCACCATGATAACGGTCACAATGGGCACTATTACCGTGATTGCGGTCACCAATGAGATTATAACCATGTGAACTGTCACAATGGACACGGTCACCATGGGCATTGTCACCATGGGCATTTTCACCTTGGGTACTGTCACCATGAGCATTTTCACCATGGGCACTCTCACCATGAGCACTGTTGCCATGGGCACTGTCGCCATGGGCACTCTCACTATGGGCACTGTCTCCATGAGCACTGTCACCATGGGCACTATTTCCATGACTGTGGTTACCATGGAGACTATAAGCATGGGAATGTCACAATGGGCACTATCACAATGAGCACTGTGACCATGAGCATTGTAACCATAGTCACTGTCACCATGAGCACTGTCACATTGGGCATTGTAACAATGGACCCTGGCTCTGTCAGCATGACCACTGTCACCATGATCACAGTCACCATGCGCACTATTACTGTGATTGCGGTCACCATGGAGACTATAACCATGGGACTGTCAAAATCGGCACTATATCCTTGAGCACTGTCACCATGAGAACTGTCACCAAGGGCACTGTCACCATGGGAACTATCACTAAGAGCAATATCACCATGAGAACTGTCACCATGGGCAGTGTCAGCATTGCCACTGTCAACATGGGGTCTGTCACCTGGAGCACTGTCACCATGGGCCCAGTCACCATGGGCAATATCACCTTGAGCAGTGTCACCATGACCACAGTCACCATGAGCACTATTACCATGAGCATTGCCACCATGGGAATTGTCACCAAGAGCACTGTCACCATGAGCACGGTCACCATGGGCACTATTCCCGTGGTAGCGGTCAACATGGAGACTATAACCTTGGGACTGTCAAAATGGGCACTATCACCATGGGTACGGTTACGATGGGCACTATTACCGTGATTGCAGTGACCTTTCAGATTATAACCATGGGACTCTCACATCGGGCACTATCAGCATGAGCACTGTCACCATGGGCATTGTCACCCTTAGCACTGTCACCATGGACACTATCACCATGAGCACTGTTACCATGGGAACTGTCACCATGAGCACTATCACCATGGGCACTGTCACTATGAGCAATATCACCATGAGAACTGTCATCATGGGCACTGTCACCATAAGCACTGTCACCATGGGTACTATCACTCTCATCACTCTCACCATGAACACTATCACTATGAGCACGGTCACAATAGGCAGTATCACCATGAGCACTGTTGCCATGGCCACTGTTGCCATGGGCACTCTCACAAAGGGCACTGTCGCCATGAGCACTGTCACCATGGGCACTATTTCCGTGATTGCGGTTACCATGGAGTGTATAAGCATGGGAATGTCTCAATGGGCACTATCACAATGAGCACTGTGACCATAGTCACTGTCACCATGAGCACTGTCACATTGGGCAGTGTAACAATGGGCCCTGTCACCATCGGCTCTGTCACCATGAGCACTGTCACCATGATCACGGTCACCATGAGCACACTATTACTGTGATTGCGGTCACCATGGAAGCTATAACCATGGGCAGTGTCGCAATGGGCAGTATCACCATGAGCACTATCAAAATGAGCACTGTCACCAGAGCACTGTCACCATGGACACTGTCACCATGGGAACTGTCACCATGGGAACTGTCACCGTGAAAAGAGTCACAAAGTGTACTATCACTATGGGTAATGAGGTAATGTCACCACAGTATATTTCACTAAGAGCACTTTCACTGTCAGCATTGTGAACATGAGCACTATCACCATGAACAGTTTCACTATGAGTACTGTCACCATGGGCACTATCACCATGAGCACTGTTGCCAGGGGAACTCTCACTATGGGTACTGTCGCCATGAGCACTGTCACTGTGAGCACTGTCACCATGGGCACTGTTACAATGAGAACTGTCACCATGAGCATGGTCACCATGGGCACTATTTCCGTGACTGTGGTTATCATGGAGAGTATATACATGGGAATGTCACAATGGGCACTATCCCCATGAGCACTGTGACCATGAGCACTGTGACCATGGACACTGTTACCATGAGCACTGTCACATTGGGCAGTGTCACAATGGGAACTGTCACCATGGGCACTGTCACCAAGAGCACTCTCACCATGAGCACTGTCAGCATGAGCAATGTCACCATGGGCAATTAACCAGGAGCACTGTCACCATTGGCACTGTCACCATGACCAGAGTCACCATGAGCACTATTACCATGAGCATTGTCACCATGGGCACTGTCACCATGGGAACTGTCACCGTGAAGAGTGTCACAAAGGATAATATCACTATGGGTACTGTCACCACAGTATATTTCACAAAGAGCACTTTCACTGTGAGCATTGTGACCATGAGCACTATCACCATGAACACACTCCCCATGAGCACTGTTTCCATGGGCACTGTCACCACGAGCACTGTCACCATGGGCATTGTCACCACGGGCACTATTACCATGATTGCGGTCAACATGGTGAATATAACCATGGACACTGTCACAACGGGCACTCTCACCATGAGCACTGTCACCGTGGCCACTGTCACCATGAGCACTCTAACCATGAGCACTATCAAAAGGGGAACTATCACTGTGATAATTGTCACCATGGGCACTGTCACCGTAGGCAATATAACCATGGGTACTGTCACCATGAGCACTGTCACCTTGCGAACCGTCACCATTGGTACTATTACCATGAGCACTATCACCATGAGCACGGTCTCCATGGGCATTTTCACCGAGATTGCGGTCACCATGGTGACTATAACCATCGGCCCTCTCACAAAGGGCTTTATCACGAGAACTCTCACCATTAGCACTGACACCATGAGCACTGTTACCATGGGCACTTTCACCATGAGCCCTCTCACCAAGGGAACTGTCACCGTGAACTCTGTCCCAATGGGTACTATTACCATGCGTACTGTCAGCATGGTATATTTCACTAAGAGCATTATCACTGTGAGCATTGTGACCATGAGCACGGGCACCTTGAACACTGTGAGAAAGTACACTGGCTCCATGAACACTCTCACCATGAGCACTGTCACCATGGGCTCTGTCACCATGGGCCCATTTACCATGGGCACTATCAACTTGAGCATGGTCACCATGAGCACTTTCGCCATGGGCACTGTGACCATGAGCACTATCACCATGAGAACTGTCACCAAAGGCATTGTCATCATTGGAACTCTCACCATGGGCACTGTCACCATGAGCACTGTCACCATGGACACTGTCACCATGGGCACTGTCACCATGGGAACTGTCACCGTGAAAAGGGTCACAAAGGGTACTATCACTATGGGTACTGTCACCACAGTATATTTCACTAAGAGCACTTGCACTGTGAGCATTGTGACCATGAGCACTGTCACCATGAATACTGTCACTATGGGCACTATCACCATGAACACTGTTGCCAGGGGCACTCTCACTATGGGCACGGTCGCCAAGAGCACTTTCACCATTGCCACTGTTACCATGAGCACTGTCACCATGAGCACGGTCACCATGGGCACTATTTCTGTGATTGCGGTTACCATGGAGACTATAGGCATGGGAATGTCACAATGGGCACCATTACAAAGGGCACTGTGACCATGAGCATTGTAACCATAGTCACTGTCACCAAGAGCACTGTCACATTGGGTAGTGTAACAATGCACCCTGTCACCATGGGCTCTGTAACCATGAGCAATGTCACCATGGGCAATGTTACCATGAGCACTACCACCATTAGAACTGTCACCATGGGCACTGTCCGCCTTGGAACTATCACCATGGGCTCTGTCACCATGAGCACTGTCACCATGACCACAGTCACCATGGCCCCTCTAACTGTGATTGCGGTCACCATGGAGACTATAACTATGTGCAGTGTCACAAGAGGCAGTATCAACATGAGCACTGTCACCATGGACACTTTCACCATGGGCATTGTCACCATGGGCATTCTCAACATGGGTACTATCACCATGAGCCGTTTCACCATGGGCACTATCACCATGAGCACCGTTGCCATGGGGACTGTCGCCATGGGCACGCTCACTATGGGCACTGTCGCCATGAGCACTGTCACCATGGGCACTATTTCCGTGATTCCACTTACCATGGAGACTATAAGCATGGGAATGTCACAATGGGCACTATCACCATGAGCACTGTGAGCCTGGTCACTGTCACCATGAGCACTGTGACATTGGGCAGTGTCACAATGGAAACTGTCACCATGGGCACTGGCACCATGAGCACTATCAGCATGAGCAATGTCACCATGGCCACTTAACCATGAGCACTCTCACCATTGGCACTGTCACCATGACCACAGTCACCATGAACACTATTACCATGTGCATTGTCACCATGACCACAGTCACCATGAGCACTATTACCATGAGCATTGTCACCATGGGAATTGTCAACAGAGCACTGTCACCATGAGCACGGTCACCATGGGCATTATTACCGTGGTAGCGGTTACCATGGAGACTATAACCATGGGACTGTCACAATGGGCACTATCACCATGGGTACGGTTACGATGGGCACTATTACCGTGATTGCTGTGACCATGGAGATTATAACCATTGGACTCTCACACCGGGCACTATCAGCATGAGCACTGTCACCATGGGCACTTTCTCCCTGAGTACTGTCTCCATGGACACGATCACCATGAGCACTGTCACCGTGGCCACTGTCACCATGGTTAGTGTTACCATTCGCACTATCACCATGAGCACGGTCACCGTGTGCCCTATAACAGTGAATGTGGTCACCATAGACAGTATAAACATGAACAGTGTCACAATGGGCACTGTCACCTTGAGAACTGTCACTATGGGCACTGTCGCCATGAGCACTGTAACCATGAGCACGATCACCATGGGCACTATTTCCGTGGTTGCGGTTACCATGGAGAATCTAAGCATGGGAATGTCACAATGGGAACTATCCCCAGGAGCACTGTGACCATGAGCACTGTGACCATGGTCATTGTCACCATGAGCACTGTCACATTGGGCAGTGTCACAATCGGCCCTATCACCATGGGCTCTGTCACCATGAGCACTGTCACCATGGGCACTGTCACCATGGGCACTGTCAGCATTGGAAGTGTCACCATGGGCTCTGTCAGCATGACCACTGTCACCATGATCACAGTCACCATGCGCACTAGTACTGTGATTGCGGTCACCATGGAGACTATAACTATGGGCAGTGTCACAAGAGGCAGTATCACCGTGAGCACTGTCACCATGGACACTGTCACCATGGGCACTGTCACCATGGGAACTGTCACCGTGAAAAGTGTCACAAAGGGTCATATCACTATGGGTAATGTCACCACAGTATATTTCACAAAGAGCACTTTCACTGTGAGCATTGCGACCATGAGCACTATCACCATGAACACTGTCACCATGAGTACTGTCACCATGAGTACTATCACCATGATCACTGTTTCCAGGGGCACTCTCACTATGGGCACTGTCGCCATGAGCACTGTCACTATGAGCACTGTCACCATGGGCACAGTTACCATGAGCACTGTCACCATAAGCACGGTCACCATGGGCACTATTTCTGTGATTGCGGTTACCGTGGAGACTATAAGGATGGGAATGTCACAATGGGCACTATCACCATGAGCACTGTGAGCCTGGTCACTGTCACCATGAGAACTGTGACATTTGGCAGTGTCACAATGGAAACTGTCACCATGGGCACTGTCACCATGAGCACTATCAGCATGAGCATTGTCACCATGGGCACTTAACCATGAGCACTGTCACCATTGGCACTGTCCCCATGACCACAGTCATCATGAACACTATTACCATGTGCATTGTCACCATGACCACAGTCACCATGAGCACTATTACCATGAGCATTGTCACCATGGGAATTGTCAACAGAGCACTGTCACCATGAGCACGGTCACCATGGGCATTATTACCGTGGTAGCGGTTACCATGGAGACTATAACCATGGGACTGTCACAATGGGCACTATCACCATGGGTACGGTTACGATGGGCACTATTACCGTGATTGCAGTGACCATGGAGATTATAACCATGGGACTCTCACACCGGGCACTATCAGCATGAGCACTGTCACCATGGGCACTTTCTCCCTGAGTACTGTCTCCATGGACACGATCACCATGAGCACTGTCACCGTGGCCACTGTCACCATGGTTAGTGTTACCATTCGCACTATCACCATGAGCACGGTCACCGTGTGCACTATAACAGTGAATGTGGTCACCATGGACAGTATAAACATGGACACTGTCACAATGGGCACTGTCACCTTGAGAACTGTCACTATGGGCACTGTCACCATGAGCACTATTACTGTGATTGCGGTCACCATGGAGACTATAACCATGGGCAGTGTCACAAGAGGCAGTATCACCGTGAGCACTGTCACCATGGACACTGTCACCATGGGCACTGTCACCATGGGAACTGTCACCGTGAAAAGTGTCACAAAGGGTACTATCACTATGGGTACTGTCACCACAGTATATTTCACTAAGAGCACTTTCACTTTGAGCATTATGACGATGAGCACAGTCACCATGAACACTGTCACCAAGTACACTGTCACCATGAACACTCTCAGCATGAGCACGGTCACCATGGCCATTGTCACCATGAGCACAGTCACCGTGTGCTCTATTACCTTGATTGCGGTCACCATGGAGACTATAACCATGGGACTGTCAAAATTGGCACTATATCCTTGAGCACTGTCACCATGAGAACTGTCACCAAGGGCACTGTCACCATGGGAACTATCACTATGAGGAATATCACCATGAGATCTGTCACCATGGGCAGTGTCAGCATTGCCACTGTCAACATGGGGTCTGTCACCTGGAGCACTGTCACCATGGGCCCAGTCACCATGGGCAATATCACCTTGAGCAGTGTCACCATGACCACAGTCACCATGAGCACTATTACCATGAGCATTGCCATCATGGGAATTGTCACCAAGAGCACTGTCACCATGAGCACGGTCACCATGGGCACTATTCCCGTGGTAGCGGTCAACATGGAGACTATAACCTTGGGACTGTCACAATGGGCACTATCACCATGGGTACGGTTACGATGGGCACTATTACCGTGATTGCAGTGACCTTTCAGATTATAACCATGGGACTCTCACATCGGGCACTATCAGCATGAGCACTGTCACCATGGGCATTGTCACCCTTAGCACTGTCACCATGGACACTAACACCATGAGCACTGTTACCATGGGAACTGTCACCATGAGCACTATCACCATGGGCACTGTCACTATGAGCAATATCACCATGAGAACTGTCATCATGGGCACTGTCACCATAAGCACTGTCACCATGGGTACTATCACTCTCATCACTCTCACCATGAACACTATCACTATGAGCACGGTCACAATAGGCAGTATCACCATGAGCACTGTTGCCATGGCCACTGTTGCCATGGGCACTCTCACAAAGGGCACTGTCGCCATGAGCACTGTCACCATGGGCACTATTTCCGTGATTGCGGTTACCATGGAGTGTATAAGCATGGGAATGTCTCAATGGGCACTATCACAATGAGCACTGTGACCATAGTCACTGTCACCATGAGCACTGTCACATTGGGCAGTGTAACAATGGGCCCTGTCACCATCGGCTCTGTCACCATGATCACGATCACCATGAGCACACTAGTACTGTGATTGCGGTCACCATGGAAGCTATAACCATGGGCAGTGTCGCAATGGGCAGTATCACCATGAGCACTATCAAAATGAGCACTGTCACCAGAGCACTGTCACCATGGACACTGTCACCATGGGCACTGTCACCATGGGAACTGTCACCGTGAAAAGAGTCACAAAGGGTACTATCACTATGGGTAATGTCACCACAGTATATTTCACTAAGAGCACTTTCACTGTCAGCATTGTGACCATGAGCACTATCACCATGAACAGTTTCACTATGAGTACTGTTACCATGGGCACTATCACCATGAGCACTGTTGCCAGGGGAACTCTCACTATGGGAACTGTCGCCATGAGCACTGTCACTTTGAGTACTGTCACCATGGGCACTGTTACAATGAGAACTGTCACCATGAGCATGGTCACCATGGGCACTATTTCCGTGACTGTGGTTATCATGGAGAGTATATACATGGGAATGTCACAATGGGCACTATCCCCATGAGCACTGTGACCATGAGCACTGTGACCATGGACACTGTTACCATGAGCACTGTCACATTGGGCAGTGTCACAATGTGAACTGTCACCATGGGCACTGTCACCAAGAGCACTGTCACCATGAGCACTGTCAGCATGAGCAATGTCACCATGGGCACTTAACCAGGAGCACTGTCACCATTGGCACTGTCACCATGACCACAGTCACCATGAGCACTATTACCATGAGCATTGTCACCATGGGCACTGTCACCATGGGAACTGTCACCGTTAAAAGTGTCACAAAGGATAATATCACTATGGGTACTGTCACCACAGTATATTTCACAAAGAGCACTTTCACTGTGAGCATTGTGACCATGAGCACTATCACCATGAACACACTCCCCATGAGCACTGTTTCCATGGGCACTGTCAACACGAGCACTGTCACCATGGGCATTGTCACCACGGGCACTATTACCATGATTGCGGTCAACATGGTGAATATAACCATGGACACTGTCACAACGGGCACTCTCACCATGAGCACTGTCCCCGTGGGCACTGTCACCATGAGCACTCTAACCATGAGCACTATCAAAAGGGGAACTATCACTGTGATATTTGTCACCATGGGCACTGTCACCGTAGGCAATATAACCATGGGTACTGTCACCATGAGCACTGTCACCTTGGGAACCGTCACCATTGGTACTATTACCATGAGCACTATCACCATGAGCACGGTCTCCATGGGCATTTTCACCGAGATTGCGGTCACCATGGTGACTATAACCATCGGCACTCTCACAAAGGGCTTTATCACGAGAACTCTCACCATTAGCACTGACACCATGAGCACTGTTACCATGGGCACTGTCACCATGAGCCCTCTCACCAAGGGAACTGTCACCGTGAACTCTGTCCCAATGGGTACTATTACCATGCGTACTGTCAGCATGGTTTATTTCACTAAGAGCATTATCACTGTGAGCATTGTGACCATGAGCACGGGCACCTTGAACACTGTGAGAAAGTACACTGGCTCCATGAACACTCTCACCATGAGCACTGTCACCATGGGCTCTGTCACCATCAGAACTGTCACCATGAGCACTGTCAGCATTGCCGCTGTCACCATGAGAACTGTCACCATGGGCCCATTTACCATGGGCACTATCAACTTGAGCATGGTCACCATGAGCACTTTCGCCATGGGCACTGTGAGCATGAGCACTATCACCATGAGAACTGTCACCAAAGGCATTGTCATCATTGGAACTCTCACCATGGGCACTGTCACCATGAGCACTGTCACCATGGACACTGTCACCATGGGCACTGTCACCATGGGAACTGTCACCGTGAAAAGGGTCACAAAGGGTACTATCACTATGGGTACTGTCACCACAGTATATTTCACTAAAAGCACTTGCACTGTGAGCATTGTGACCATGAGCACTGTCACCATGAATACTGTCACTATGGGCACTATCACCATGAACACTGTTGCCAGGGGCACTCTCACTATGGGCACGGTCACCAAGAGCACTTTCACCATTGCCACTGTTACCATGAGCACTGTCACCATGAGCACGGTCCCCATGGGCACTATTTCTGTGATTGCGGTTACCATGGAGACTATAGGCATGGGAATGTCACAATGGGCACCATCACAAAGGGCACTGTGACCATGAGCATTGTAACCATAGTCACTGTCACCAAGAGCACTGTCACATTGGGTAGTGTAACAATGGACCCTGTCACCAAGGGCTCTGTCACCATGAGCAATGTCACCATGGGCAATGTTACCATGAGCACTACCACCATTAGAACTGTCACCATGGGCACTGTCCGCCTTGGAACTATCACCATGGGCTCTGTCACCATGAGCACTGTCACCATGATCACAGTCACCATGGCCCCTCTAACTGTGATTGCGGTCACCATGGAGACTATAACTATGTGCAGTGTCACAAGAGGCAGTATCAACATGAGCACTGTCACCATGGACACTTTCACGATGGGCATTGTCACCATGGGCATTCTCAACATGGGTACTATCACCATGAGCAGTTTCACCATGGGCACTATCACCATAAGCACTGTTGCCATGGGCACTGTCGCCATGGGCACTCTCACTATGGGCACTGTCGCCATGAGCACTGTCACCATGGGCACTATTTCCGTGATTCCACTTACCATGGAGACTATAAGCATGGGAATGTCACAATGGGCACTATCACCATGAGCACTGTGAGCCTGGTCACTGTCACCATGAGCACTGTGACATTGGGCAGTGTCACAATGGAAACTGTCACCATGGGCACTGTCACCATGAGCACTATCAGCATGAGCAATGTCACCATGGCCACTTAACCATGAGCACTCTCACCATTGGCACTGTCACTATGACCACAGTCACCATGAACACTATTACCATGTGCATTGTCACCATGACCACAGTCACCATGAGCACTATTACCATGAGCATTGTCACCATGGGAATTGTCAACAGAGCACTGTCACCATGAGCACGGTCACCATGGGCATTATTACCGTGGTAGCGGTTACCATGGAGACTATAACCATGGGACTGTCACAATGGGCACTATCACTATGGGTACGGTTACGATGGGCACTATTACCGTGATTGCAGTGACCATGGAGATTATAACCATGGGACTCTCACACCGGGCACTATCAGCATGAGCACTGTCACCATCGGCACTTTCTCCCTGAGTACTGTCTCCATGGACACGATCACCATGAGCACTGTCACCGTGGCCACTGTCACCATGGTTAGTGTTACCATTCGCACTATCACCATGAGCACGGTCACCGTGTGCACTACAACAGTGAATGTGGTCACCATGGACAGTATAAACATGGACACTGTCACAATAGGCACTGTCACCTTGAGAACTGTCACTATGGGCACTGTCGCCATGAGCACTGTAACCATGAGCACGATCACCATGGGCACTATTTCCGTGGTTGCGGTTACCATGGAGAATCTAAGCATGGGAATGTCACAATGGAAACTATCCCCAGGAGCACTGTGACCATGAGCACTGTGACCATGGTCATTGTCACCATGAGCCCTGTCACATTGGGCAGTGTCACAATCGGCCCTATCACCATGGGCTCTGTCACCATGAGCACTGTCACCATGGGCACTGTCACCATGGGCACTGTCAGCATTGGAAGTGTCACCATGGGCTCTGTCAGCATGACCACTGTCACCATGATCACAGTCACCATGTGCACTATTACTGTGATTGCGGTCACCATGGAGACTATAACCATGGGCACTGTCACAAGAGGCAGTATCACCATGAGCACTGTCACCATGGACACTGTCACCATGGGCACTCTCACCATGGGAACTGTCACCGTGAAAAGTGTCACAAAGGGTACTATCACTATGGGTACTGTCACCACAGTATATTTCACTAAGAGCACTTTCACTTTGAGCATTATGACGATGAGCACAGTCACCATGAACACTGTCACCAAGTACACTGTCACCATGAACACTCTCAGCATGAGCACGGTCACCATGGCCATTGTCACCATGAGCACAGTCACCGTGTGCACTATTACCTTGATTGCGGTCACCATGCAGACTATAACCATGGGACTGTCCAAATCGGCACTATATCCTTGAGCACTGTCACCATGAGAACTGTCACCAAGGGCACTGTCACCATGGGAACTATCACTATGAGCAATATCACCATGAGAACTGTCACCATGGGCAGTGTCCGCATTGCCACTGCCAACATGGGCTCTGTCACCTGGAGCACTGTCACCATGGGCCCAGTCACCATGGGCAATATCACCTTCAGCAGTGTCACCATGACCACAGTCACCATGTGCACTATTACCATGAGAATTGCCACCATGGGAATTGTCACCATGAGCACTGTCACCATGAGCACGGTCACCATGGGCACTATTCCCGTGGTAGCGGTCAACATGGAGACTATAACCTTGGGACTGTCACAATGGGCCCTATCACCATGGGTACGGTTACGATGGGCACTATTACCATGATTGCAGTGACCTTTCAGATTATAACCATGGGACTCTCACATCGGGCACTATCAGCATGAGCACTGTCACCATGGGCACTGTCACCCTTAGCACTGTCACCATGGACACTATCACCATGAGCACTGTCACCATGGGAACTGTCACCATGAGCACTATCACCATGGGCACTGTCACTATGAGCAATATCACCATGAGAACTGTCATCATGGGCACTGTCAGCCTTGCCACTGTCACCATGGGCCCAGTCACCATGGGCACTATCACCTTGATCAGTGTCACCATGATCAGTGTCGCCATGGGCACAGTCAGCATTGGAACTGTCACCATGGGCTCTGTCACCATGAGCACTGTCACCATGATCACGGTCACCATGGGAACTATTACTTTGATTGCGGTCACCATGGAGACTATAACCATGGGCAGTGTCACAATGTGCAGTATCACCATGAGCACTATCACAATGAGCACTGTCACCATGAGCAATCTTTCCATGAGCACTCTCACCATGAGCACTGTCACCGTGGACACTGTCACCCTGGGCACTGTCACCATGGGAACTGTCACCGTGAAAAGTGTCACAAAGGATAATATAACTATGGGTACTGTCACCACCGTATATTTCACAAAGACCACTTTCACTGTGAGCATTGTGACTATGGGCACTGTCGCCATGAGCTCTGTCACTATGAGCACTGTCACCATGGGCACTATCACCATGAGCACTGTGACCATGGTCACTGTCACCATGAGCACTGTCACACTGGGCAGTGTCACAATGGGAACTGTCACCATGGGCACTGTCACCGAGAGCACTGTCACCATGAGCACTATCAGCATGAGCAATGTCACCATGGGTACTGAACGATGAGCACTGTCACCATTGGCACTGTCACCATGACCACAGTCACCATGAACACTATTACCATGAGGATTGTCACCGTGGGAATTGTCACCATGAGCACTGTTACCATGAGCATGGTCACCATGGGCACTATTACCGTGGTAGCGGTAACCATGGAGACTATAACCATAGGACTGTCACAATGGGCACTATCACCATGGGTATGGTTACGATGGGCACTATTACCGTGATTGCAGTGACCCTGGAGATTATACGCAGGGGACTCTCACATCAGGCACTATCAGCATGAGCACAGTCACCATGGGCACTGTCACACTGAGCACTGTCACCATGGAAACGATCACTATGAGCACTGTCACCGTGGACACTGTCACGATGGTAACTGTCACCATTAACACTATCACCATGAGCACGGTCACCGTGTGCACTCTAACAGTGATGGCAGTCACCATGGACAATATAAACATGGTCACTGTCACAATGGGCACTGTCGCCATGAGCACTGTCACTATGGGCACTGTCGCCATGAGCACTGTCACCATGAGCACTGTCACCATGAGCATGATCACCATGGACACTATTTCCGTGGTTACAGTTACCATGGAGAATATAAGCATGGGAATGTCACAATGGGAACTATCACTAGGAGCACTGTGACCATGACCAATGTGACCATGTCACATTGGGCAGTGTCACAATCGGGCCTGTCGCCATGGGCTCTGTCACCATGAGCACTGTCACCATGGGCACTGTCACCATGACAACTATCACCATGGGCATTGTCACTATGAACAATATCACCATGAGAAATGTCACCATGGGCACTGTCACCATGTGCCCAGTCCCCATGGGAACTATCACTTTGATTGCGGTCACCATGGAGACTATAAGCCTCGGCAGTGTCACAATGTGCAGTATCACCATGAGCACTATCACAATGAGCACTGTCACCATGAGCAATCTTTCCATGAGCACGGTCACCATGAGCACTGTCAGCATGAGCACTGTCACCATGGACACTGTCACCATGGGCACTGTCACCATGGGATCTGTCACCGTGAAAAGTGTCACAAAGGGCCATATCACTATGGGTAATGTCAACACAGTATATTTCACAAAGAGCACTTTCACTGTGAGCATTGCGACCATGAGCACTATCACCATGAACACTGTCACCATGAGTACTGTCACCATGAGTACTATCACCATGAGCACTGTTTCCAGGGGCACTCTCACTATGGGCACTGTCGCCATGAGCACTGTCACTATGAGCACTGTCACCATGGTCACTGTTACTATGAGCACTGTCACCATGAGCACGGTCACCATGGGCACTATTTCTGTGATTGCGGTTACCGTGGAGACTATAAGGATGGGAATGTCACAATGGGCATTATCACCATGAGCACTGTGAGCCTGGTCACTGTCACCATGAGAACTGTGACATTGGGCAGTGTCACAATGGAAACTGTCACCATGGGCACTGTCACCATGAGCACTATCAGCATGAGCATTGTCACCATGGGCACTTAACCATGAGCACTGTCACCATTGGCACTGTCACCATGACCACAGTCACCATGAACACTATTACCATGTGCATTGTCACCATGACCACAGTCACCATGAGCACTATTACCGTGAGCATTCTCACCATGGGAATTGTCAACAGAGCACTGTCACCATGAGCACGGTCACCATGGGAATTATTACCGTGGTAGCGGTTACCATGGAGACTATAACCATGGGACTGTCACAATGGGCACTATCACCATGGGTACGGATACGATGGGCACTATTACCGTGATTGCAGTGACCATAGAGATTATAACCATGGGACTCTCACATCGGGCACTATCAGCATGAGCACTGTCACCATGGGCACTTTCACCCTGAGTACTGTCTCCATGGACACGATCACCATGAGCACTGTCACCGTGGCCACTGTCACCATGGTTAATGTCACCATTCGCACTATCACCATGAGCACGGTCACCGTGTGCACTATAACAGTGAATGTGGTCACCATGGACAGTATAAACATGGACACTGTCACAATGGGCACTGTCACCTTGAGAACTGTCACTATGGGCACTGTCGCCATGAGCACTGTAACCATGAGCACGATCACCATGGGCACTATTTCCGTGGTTGCGGTTACCATGGAGAATCTAAGCATGGGAATGTCACAATGGGAACTATCACCAGGAGCACTGTGACCATGAGCACTGTGACCATGGACATTTTCACCATGAGCACTGTCACATTGGGCAGTGTCACAATCGGCCCTATCACCATGGGCTCTGTCACCGTGAGCACTGTCACCATGGGCACTCTCACCAAGAGCACTATCACCATGGGCACTGTCACTATGAGAAATATCACCATGAGAACTGTCACCATGGGCACTGTCACCATGAGCACTGTCAACATGCGCCCAGTCGCCATGGGCACTATCACCATGAGCACTATCACAATGAGCACTGTCACCATGAGCACTGTTTCCACGGGCACTGTCACCATGAGCATTGTCACCATGATAACGGTCACAATGGGCACTATTACCGTGATTGCGGTCACCATGGAGATTATAACCATGTGAACTGTCACAATGGACATTCTCACCATGGGCATTGTCACCATGGGCATTCTCACCATGAGTACTGTCACCATGAGCAGTTTCACCATGGGCACTCTCACCATGAGCACTGTCGCCATGGGCACTCTCACTATGGGCACTGTCGCCATGAGCACTGTCACCATGGGCACTATTTCCGTGATTCCACTTACCATGGAGACTATAAGCATGGGAATGTCACAATGGGCACTATCACAATGAGCACTGTGACCATGAGCATTTTGACCATAGTCACTGTCACCAAGAGCACTGTCACATTGGGCAGTGTAACAATGGACCCTGTCACCATGGGCTCTGTCACCATGAGCAATGTCACCATGGGCACTGTTACCATGAGCACTCTCACCATTAGAACTGTCACCATGGGTACTGTCAGCATTGGAACTGTCACCATGGGCTCTGTCACCATGAGCACAGTCACCATGATCACGGGCACCATGGGCAATATTACTGTGATTGCGGTCACCATGGAGACTATAACCATGGGCAGTGTCACAATGGGCAGTATCACCATGAGCACTATCACAATGAGCACTGTCACCATGAGCACTGTCACCATGGACACTGTCACCATGGGCACTGTCACCATGGGAACTGTCACCGTGAAAAGAGTCACAAAGGGTACTATCACTATGGGTAATGTCACCACAGTATATTTCACTAAGAGCACTTTCACTGTCAGCATTGTGACCATGAGCACTATCACCATGAACAGTTTCACCATGAGTACTGTCACCATGGGCACTATCACCATGAGCACTGTTGCCAGGGGAACTCTCACTATGGGAACTGTCGCCATGAGCACTGTCACTGTGAGTACTGTCACCATGGGCACTGTTACCATGAGAACTGTCACCATGAGCACGGTCACCATGGGCCCTATTTCGGTGACTGTGGTTATCATGGAGAGTATATACATGGGAATGTCACAATGGGCACTATCCCCATGAGCACTGTGACCATGAGCACTGTGACCATGGACACTGTTACCATGAGCACTGTCACATTGGGCAGTGTCACAATGGGAACTGTCACCATGGGCACTGTCACCAAGAGCACTGTCACCATGAGCACTGTCAGCATGAGCAATGTCACCATGGGCACTTAACCAGGAGCACTGTCACCATTGGCACTGTCACCATGACCACAGTCACCATGAGCACTATTACCATGAGCATTGTCACCATGGGCACTGTCACCATGGGAACTGTCACCGTGAAAAGTGTCACAAAGGATAATATCACTATGGGTACTGTCACCACAGTATATTTCACAAAGAGCACTTTCACTGTGAGCATTGTGACCATGAGCACTATCACCATGAACACACTCCCCATGAGCACTGTTTCCATGGGCACTGTCACCACGAGCACTGTCACCATGGGCATTGTCACCACGGGCACTATTACCATGATTGCGGTCAACATGGTGAATATAACCATGGACACTGTCACAACGGGCACTCTCACCATGAGCACTCTCACCGTGGGCACTGTCACCATGAGCACTCTAACCATGAGCACTATCAAAAGGGGAACTATCACTGTGATAATTGTCACCATGGGCACTGTCACCGTAGGCAATATAACCATGGGTACTGTCACCATGAGCACTGTCACCTTGGGAACCGTCACCATTGGTACTATTACCATGAGCACTATCACCATGAGAACGGTCTCCATGGGCATTTTCACCGAGATTGCAGTCACCATGGTGACTATAACCATCGGCACTCTCACAAAGGGCTTTATCACGAGAACTATCACCATTAGCACTGTCACCATGAGCACTGTTATCATGGGCACTGTCACCATGAGCCCTCTCACCAAGGGAACTGTCACCGTGAACTCTGTCCCAATGGGTACTATTACCATGTGTACTGTCAGCATGGTATATTTCACTAAGAGCATTATCACTGTGAGCATTGTGACCATGAGCACGGGCACCTTGAACACTGTGAGAAAGTACACTGGCTCCATGAACACTCTCACAATGAGCACTGTCACCATGGGCTCTGTCACCATTAGAACTGTCACCATGAGCACTGTCAGCATTGCCGCTGTCACCATGAGCACTGTCACCATGGGCCCATTTACCATGGGCACTATCAACTTGAGCATGGTCACCATGAGCACTTTCGCCATGGGCACTGTGACCATGAGCACTATCACCATGAGAACTGTCACCAAAGGCATTGTCATCATTGGAACTCTCACCATGGGCACTGTCACCATGAGCACTGTCACCATGGACACTGTCACCATGGGCACTGTCACCATGGGAACTGTCACCGTGAAAAGGGTCACAAAGGGTACTATCACTATGGGTACTGTCACCACAGTATATTTCACTAAGAGCACTTGCACTGTGAGCATTGTGACCATGAGCACTGTCACCATGAATACTGTCACTATGGGCACTATCACCATGAACACTGTTGCCAGGGGCACTCTCACTATGGGCACGGTCGCCAAGAGCACTTTCACCATTGCCACTGTTACCATGAGCACTGTCACCATGAGCACGGTCCCCATGGGCACTATTTCTGTGATTGCGGTTACCATGGAGACTATAGGCATGGGAATGTCACAATGGGCACCATCACAAAGGGCACTGTGACCATGAGCATTGTAACCATAGTCACTGTCACCAAGAGCACTGTCACATTGGGTAGTGCAACAATGGAACCTGTCACCATGGGCTCTGTCACCATGAGCAATGTCACCATGGGCAATGTTACCATGAGCACTACCACCATTAGAACTGTCACCATGGGCACTGTCCGCCTTGGAACTATCACCATGGGCTCTGTCACCATGAGCACTGTCACCATGATCACAGTCACCATGGCCACTCTAACTGTGATTGCAGTCACCGTGGAGACTATAACCATGTGCAGTGTCACAAGAGGCAGTATCAACATGAGCACTGTCACCATGGACACTTTCACCATGGGCATTGTCACCATGGGCATTCTCAACATGGGTACTATCACCATGAGACGTTTCACCATGGGCACTATCACCATGAGCACCGTTGCCATTGGGACTGTCGCCATGGGCACTCTCACTATGGGCACTGTTGCCATGAGCACTCTCACCATGGGCACTATTTCCGTGATTCCACTTACCATGGAGACTATAAGCATGGGAATGTCACAATGGGCACTATCACCATGAGCACTGTGAGCCTGGTCACTGTCACCATGAGCACTGTCACCATGATCACGGTCACCATGGGAACTATTACTTTGATTGCGGTCACCATGGAGACTATAACCATGGGCAGTGTCACAATGTGCAGTATCACCATGAGCACTATCACAATGAGCACTGTCACCATGAGCAATCTTTCCATGAGCACTCTCACCATGAGCACTGTCACCGTGGACACTGTCACCCTGGGCACTGTCACCATGGGAACTGTCACCGTGAAAAGTGTCACAAAGGATAATATCACTATGGGTACTCTCACCACTGTATATTTCACAAAGACCACTTTCACTGTGAGCATTGTGACTATGGGCACTGTCGCCATGCGCTCTGTCACTATGAGCACTGTCACCATGGGCACTATCACCATGAGCACTGTGACCATGGTCACTGTCACCATGAGCACTGTCACACTGGGCAGTGTCACAATGGGAACTGTCACCATGGGCACTGTCACCATGAGCACTATCAGCATGAGCAATGTCACCATGGGTAATGAACGATGAGCACTGTCACCATTGGCACTGTCACCATGACCACAGTCACCATGAACACTATTACCATGAGGATTTTCACCATGGGAATTGTCACCATGAGCACTGTTACCATGAGCACGGTCACCATGGGCACTATTACCGTGGTAGCGGTCACCATGGAGACTATAACCATGGGACTGTCACAATGGGCACTATCACCCTGGGCACGGTTACGATGGGCCCTATTACTGTGATGGCAGTGACCATGTAGATTATAAGCATGGGACTCTCACATCGGGCACTATCAGCATGAGCACTGTCACCAAGGGCACTGGCACCATGGACACTATCACCATGGACACTATCACCATGAGCACTGTCACTGTGGACACTGTCACCATGGTTATTGTCACCATTAGCACTATCACCATGAGCACGGTCACCGTGTGCACTATAAGAGTGAAAGCGGTCACCATGGACAATATAAACATGGACACTGTCACAATGGGCACTGTCACCATGAGTACTGTCACTTTGGGCACTGTTGCCATGAGCACTGTCACCAGAGGCACTGTCACCATGAGCACTGTCACCATGAGCACGATCACCTTGGGCACTATTTCCGTGGTTACGGTTACCATGGAGAATATAAGCATGGGAATGTCACAATGGGAACTATCACCAGGAGCACTGTGACCATGACCACTGTGACCATGGTCATTGTCACCATGAGCACTGTCACATTGGGCAGTGTCACAATCGGCCCTGTCGCCATGGGCTCTGTCACCATGAGCACTGTCACCATGGGCACTGTCACCATGACCACTATCACCATGGGCACTGTCACTATGAACAATATCACCATGAGTACTGTCACCATGAGCACGATCACCATGGGCACTATTTCTGTGGTTGCGGTTACCATGGAGAATATAAGCATGGGAATGTCACACTGGGAAATATCACCAGGAGCACTCTGACCACGGTCATTGTCACCATGAGCACTGTCACATTGGGCAGTGTCACAATCGGCCCTATCACCATGGGCTCTGTCACCATGAGCACTTTCACCATGGGCACTGTCACTATGAGCAATATTACCATGAGAACTGTCTCCATCGGCACTGTCAGCATTGCCACTGTCACCATGAGCACTGTCACCATGTGCCCAGTCACCATGGGCAGTATCACCATGAGCAATATTACAATGAGCTCTGTCACCATGAGCACTGTTTCCATGGGCACTGTCACCGTGAGCATTGTCACCATGATAACGGTCACAATGGGCACTATTACCGTGATTGCGGTCACCAATGAGATTATAACCATGTGAACTGTCACAATGGACACGGTCACCATGGGCATTGTCACCATGGGCATTTTCACCTTGGGTACTGTCACCATGAGCATTTTCACCATGGGCACTCTCACCATGAGCACTGTTGCCATGGGCACTGTCGCCATGGGCACTCTCACTATGGGCACTGTCTCCATGAGCACTGTCACCATGGGCACTATTTCCATGACTGTGGTTACCATGGAGACTATAAGCATGGGAATGTCACAATGGGCACTATCACAATGAGCACTGTGACCATGAGCATTGTAACCATAGTCACTGTCACCATGAGCACTGTCACATTGGGCATTGTAACAATGGACCCTGGCTCTGTCAGCATGACCACTGTCACCATGATCACAGTCACCATGCGCACTATTACTGTGATTGCGGTCACCATGGAGACTATAACCATGGGACTGTCAAAATCGGCACTATATCCTTGAGCACTGTCACCATGAGAACTGTCACCAAGGGCACTGTCACCATGGGAACTATCACTAAGAGCAATATCACCATGAGAACTGTCACCATGGGCAGTGTCAGCATTGCCACTGTCAACATGGGGTCTGTCACCTGGAGCACTGTCACCATGGGCCCAGTCACCATGGGCAATATCACCTTGAGCAGTGTCACCATGACCACAGTCACCATGAGCACTATTACCATGAGCATTGCCACCATGGGAATTGTCACCAAGAGCACTGTCACCATGAGCACGGTCACCATGGGCACTATTCCCGTGGTAGCGGTCAACATGGAGACTATAACCTTGGGACTGTCAAAATGGGCACTATCACCATGGGTACGGTTACGATGGGCACTATTACCGTGATTGCAGTGACCTTTCAGATTATAACCATGGGACTCTCACATCGGGCACTATCAGCATGAGCACTGTCACCATGGGCATTGTCACCCTTAGCACTGTCACCATGGACACTATCACCATGAGCACTGTTACCATGGGAACTGTCACCATGAGCACTATCACCATGGGCACTGTCACTATGAGCAATATCACCATGAGAACTGTCATCATGGGCACTGTCACCATAAGCACTGTCACCATGGGTACTATCACTCTCATCACTCTCACCATGAACACTATCACTATGAGCACGGTCACAATAGGCAGTATCACCATGAGCACTGTTGCCATGGCCACTGTTGCCATGGGCACTCTCACAAAGGGCACTGTCGCCATGAGCACTGTCACCATGGGCACTATTTCCGTGATTGCGGTTACCATGGAGTGTATAAGCATGGGAATGTCTCAATGGGCACTATCACAATGAGCACTGTGACCATAGTCACTGTCACCATGAGCACTGTCACATTGGGCAGTGTAACAATGGGCCCTGTCACCATCGGCTCTGTCACCATGAGCACTGTCACCATGATCACGGTCACCATGAGCACACTATTACTGTGATTGCGGTCACCATGGAAGCTATAACCATGGGCAGTGTCGCAATGGGCAGTATCACCATGAGCACTATCAAAATGAGCACTGTCACCAGAGCACTGTCACCATGGACACTGTCACCATGGGAACTGTCACCATGGGAACTGTCACCGTGAAAAGAGTCACAAAGTGTACTATCACTATGGGTAATGAGGTAATGTCACCACAGTATATTTCACTAAGAGCACTTTCACTGTCAGCATTGTGAACATGAGCACTATCACCATGAACAGTTTCACTATGAGTACTGTCACCATGGGCACTATCACCATGAGCACTGTTGCCAGGGGAACTCTCACTATGGGTACTGTCGCCATGAGCACTGTCACTGTGAGCACTGTCACCATGGGCACTGTTACAATGAGAACTGTCACCATGAGCATGGTCACCATGGGCACTATTTCCGTGACTGTGGTTATCATGGAGAGTATATACATGGGAATGTCACAATGGGCACTATCCCCATGAGCACTGTGACCATGAGCACTGTGACCATGGACACTGTTACCATGAGCACTGTCACATTGGGCAGTGTCACAATGGGAACTGTCACCATGGGCACTGTCACCAAGAGCACTCTCACCATGAGCACTGTCAGCATGAGCAATGTCACCATGGGCAATTAACCAGGAGCACTGTCACCATTGGCACTGTCACCATGACCAGAGTCACCATGAGCACTATTACCATGAGCATTGTCACCATGGGCACTGTCACCATGGGAACTGTCACCGTGAAGAGTGTCACAAAGGATAATATCACTATGGGTACTGTCACCACAGTATATTTCACAAAGAGCACTTTCACTGTGAGCATTGTGACCATGAGCACTATCACCATGAACACACTCCCCATGAGCACTGTTTCCATGGGCACTGTCACCACGAGCACTGTCACCATGGGCATTGTCACCACGGGCACTATTACCATGATTGCGGTCAACATGGTGAATATAACCATGGACACTGTCACAACGGGCACTCTCACCATGAGCACTGTCACCGTGGCCACTGTCACCATGAGCACTCTAACCATGAGCACTATCAAAAGGGGAACTATCACTGTGATAATTGTCACCATGGGCACTGTCACCGTAGGCAATATAACCATGGGTACTGTCACCATGAGCACTGTCACCTTGCGAACCGTCACCATTGGTACTATTACCATGAGCACTATCACCATGAGCACGGTCTCCATGGGCATTTTCACCGAGATTGCGGTCACCATGGTGACTATAACCATCGGCCCTCTCACAAAGGGCTTTATCACGAGAACTCTCACCATTAGCACTGACACCATGAGCACTGTTACCATGGGCACTTTCACCATGAGCCCTCTCACCAAGGGAACTGTCACCGTGAACTCTGTCCCAATGGGTACTATTACCATGCGTACTGTCAGCATGGTATATTTCACTAAGAGCATTATCACTGTGAGCATTGTGACCATGAGCACGGGCACCTTGAACACTGTGAGAAAGTACACTGGCTCCATGAACACTCTCACCATGAGCACTGTCACCATGGGCTCTGTCACCATGGGCCCATTTACCATGGGCACTATCAACTTGAGCATGGTCACCATGAGCACTTTCGCCATGGGCACTGTGACCATGAGCACTATCACCATGAGAACTGTCACCAAAGGCATTGTCATCATTGGAACTCTCACCATGGGCACTGTCACCATGAGCACTGTCACCATGGACACTGTCACCATGGGCACTGTCACCATGGGAACTGTCACCGTGAAAAGGGTCACAAAGGGTACTATCACTATGGGTACTGTCACCACAGTATATTTCACTAAGAGCACTTGCACTGTGAGCATTGTGACCATGAGCACTGTCACCATGAATACTGTCACTATGGGCACTATCACCATGAACACTGTTGCCAGGGGCACTCTCACTATGGGCACGGTCGCCAAGAGCACTTTCACCATTGCCACTGTTACCATGAGCACTGTCACCATGAGCACGGTCACCATGGGCACTATTTCTGTGATTGCGGTTACCATGGAGACTATAGGCATGGGAATGTCACAATGGGCACCATTACAAAGGGCACTGTGACCATGAGCATTGTAACCATAGTCACTGTCACCAAGAGCACTGTCACATTGGGTAGTGTAACAATGCACCCTGTCACCATGGGCTCTGTAACCATGAGCAATGTCACCATGGGCAATGTTACCATGAGCACTACCACCATTAGAACTGTCACCATGGGCACTGTCCGCCTTGGAACTATCACCATGGGCTCTGTCACCATGAGCACTGTCACCATGACCACAGTCACCATGGCCCCTCTAACTGTGATTGCGGTCACCATGGAGACTATAACTATGTGCAGTGTCACAAGAGGCAGTATCAACATGAGCACTGTCACCATGGACACTTTCACCATGGGCATTGTCACCATGGGCATTCTCAACATGGGTACTATCACCATGAGCCGTTTCACCATGGGCACTATCACCATGAGCACCGTTGCCATGGGGACTGTCGCCATGGGCACGCTCACTATGGGCACTGTCGCCATGAGCACTGTCACCATGGGCACTATTTCCGTGATTCCACTTACCATGGAGACTATAAGCATGGGAATGTCACAATGGGCACTATCACCATGAGCACTGTGAGCCTGGTCACTGTCACCATGAGCACTGTGACATTGGGCAGTGTCACAATGGAAACTGTCACCATGGGCACTGGCACCATGAGCACTATCAGCATGAGCAATGTCACCATGGCCACTTAACCATGAGCACTCTCACCATTGGCACTGTCACCATGACCACAGTCACCATGAACACTATTACCATGTGCATTGTCACCATGACCACAGTCACCATGAGCACTATTACCATGAGCATTGTCACCATGGGAATTGTCAACAGAGCACTGTCACCATGAGCACGGTCACCATGGGCATTATTACCGTGGTAGCGGTTACCATGGAGACTATAACCATGGGACTGTCACAATGGGCACTATCACCATGGGTACGGTTACGATGGGCACTATTACCGTGATTGCTGTGACCATGGAGATTATAACCATTGGACTCTCACACCGGGCACTATCAGCATGAGCACTGTCACCATGGGCACTTTCTCCCTGAGTACTGTCTCCATGGACACGATCACCATGAGCACTGTCACCGTGGCCACTGTCACCATGGTTAGTGTTACCATTCGCACTATCACCATGAGCACGGTCACCGTGTGCCCTATAACAGTGAATGTGGTCACCATAGACAGTATAAACATGAACAGTGTCACAATGGGCACTGTCACCTTGAGAACTGTCACTATGGGCACTGTCGCCATGAGCACTGTAACCATGAGCACGATCACCATGGGCACTATTTCCGTGGTTGCGGTTACCATGGAGAATCTAAGCATGGGAATGTCACAATGGGAACTATCCCCAGGAGCACTGTGACCATGAGCACTGTGACCATGGTCATTGTCACCATGAGCACTGTCACATTGGGCAGTGTCACAATCGGCCCTATCACCATGGGCTCTGTCACCATGAGCACTGTCACCATGGGCACTGTCACCATGGGCACTGTCAGCATTGGAAGTGTCACCATGGGCTCTGTCAGCATGACCACTGTCACCATGATCACAGTCACCATGCGCACTAGTACTGTGATTGCGGTCACCATGGAGACTATAACTATGGGCAGTGTCACAAGAGGCAGTATCACCGTGAGCACTGTCACCATGGACACTGTCACCATGGGCACTGTCACCATGGGAACTGTCACCGTGAAAAGTGTCACAAAGGGTCATATCACTATGGGTAATGTCACCACAGTATATTTCACAAAGAGCACTTTCACTGTGAGCATTGCGACCATGAGCACTATCACCATGAACACTGTCACCATGAGTACTGTCACCATGAGTACTATCACCATGATCACTGTTTCCAGGGGCACTCTCACTATGGGCACTGTCGCCATGAGCACTGTCACTATGAGCACTGTCACCATGGGCACAGTTACCATGAGCACTGTCACCATAAGCACGGTCACCATGGGCACTATTTCTGTGATTGCGGTTACCGTGGAGACTATAAGGATGGGAATGTCACAATGGGCACTATCACCATGAGCACTGTGAGCCTGGTCACTGTCACCATGAGAACTGTGACATTTGGCAGTGTCACAATGGAAACTGTCACCATGGGCACTGTCACCATGAGCACTATCAGCATGAGCATTGTCACCATGGGCACTTAACCATGAGCACTGTCACCATTGGCACTGTCCCCATGACCACAGTCATCATGAACACTATTACCATGTGCATTGTCACCATGACCACAGTCACCATGAGCACTATTACCATGAGCATTGTCACCATGGGAATTGTCAACAGAGCACTGTCACCATGAGCACGGTCACCATGGGCATTATTACCGTGGTAGCGGTTACCATGGAGACTATAACCATGGGACTGTCACAATGGGCACTATCACCATGGGTACGGTTACGATGGGCACTATTACCGTGATTGCAGTGACCATGGAGATTATAACCATGGGACTCTCACACCGGGCACTATCAGCATGAGCACTGTCACCATGGGCACTTTCTCCCTGAGTACTGTCTCCATGGACACGATCACCATGAGCACTGTCACCGTGGCCACTGTCACCATGGTTAGTGTTACCATTCGCACTATCACCATGAGCACGGTCACCGTGTGCACTATAACAGTGAATGTGGTCACCATGGACAGTATAAACATGGACACTGTCACAATGGGCACTGTCACCTTGAGAACTGTCACTATGGGCACTGTCACCATGAGCACTATTACTGTGATTGCGGTCACCATGGAGACTATAACCATGGGCAGTGTCACAAGAGGCAGTATCACCGTGAGCACTGTCACCATGGACACTGTCACCATGGGCACTGTCACCATGGGAACTGTCACCGTGAAAAGTGTCACAAAGGGTACTATCACTATGGGTACTGTCACCACAGTATATTTCACTAAGAGCACTTTCACTTTGAGCATTATGACGATGAGCACAGTCACCATGAACACTGTCACCAAGTACACTGTCACCATGAACACTCTCAGCATGAGCACGGTCACCATGGCCATTGTCACCATGAGCACAGTCACCGTGTGCTCTATTACCTTGATTGCGGTCACCATGGAGACTATAACCATGGGACTGTCAAAATTGGCACTATATCCTTGAGCACTGTCACCATGAGAACTGTCACCAAGGGCACTGTCACCATGGGAACTATCACTATGAGGAATATCACCATGAGATCTGTCACCATGGGCAGTGTCAGCATTGCCACTGTCAACATGGGGTCTGTCACCTGGAGCACTGTCACCATGGGCCCAGTCACCATGGGCAATATCACCTTGAGCAGTGTCACCATGACCACAGTCACCATGAGCACTATTACCATGAGCATTGCCATCATGGGAATTGTCACCAAGAGCACTGTCACCATGAGCACGGTCACCATGGGCACTATTCCCGTGGTAGCGGTCAACATGGAGACTATAACCTTGGGACTGTCACAATGGGCACTATCACCATGGGTACGGTTACGATGGGCACTATTACCGTGATTGCAGTGACCTTTCAGATTATAACCATGGGACTCTCACATCGGGCACTATCAGCATGAGCACTGTCACCATGGGCATTGTCACCCTTAGCACTGTCACCATGGACACTAACACCATGAGCACTGTTACCATGGGAACTGTCACCATGAGCACTATCACCATGGGCACTGTCACTATGAGCAATATCACCATGAGAACTGTCATCATGGGCACTGTCACCATAAGCACTGTCACCATGGGTACTATCACTCTCATCACTCTCACCATGAACACTATCACTATGAGCACGGTCACAATAGGCAGTATCACCATGAGCACTGTTGCCATGGCCACTGTTGCCATGGGCACTCTCACAAAGGGCACTGTCGCCATGAGCACTGTCACCATGGGCACTATTTCCGTGATTGCGGTTACCATGGAGTGTATAAGCATGGGAATGTCTCAATGGGCACTATCACAATGAGCACTGTGACCATAGTCACTGTCACCATGAGCACTGTCACATTGGGCAGTGTAACAATGGGCCCTGTCACCATCGGCTCTGTCACCATGATCACGATCACCATGAGCACACTAGTACTGTGATTGCGGTCACCATGGAAGCTATAACCATGGGCAGTGTCGCAATGGGCAGTATCACCATGAGCACTATCAAAATGAGCACTGTCACCAGAGCACTGTCACCATGGACACTGTCACCATGGGCACTGTCACCATGGGAACTGTCACCGTGAAAAGAGTCACAAAGGGTACTATCACTATGGGTAATGTCACCACAGTATATTTCACTAAGAGCACTTTCACTGTCAGCATTGTGACCATGAGCACTATCACCATGAACAGTTTCACTATGAGTACTGTTACCATGGGCACTATCACCATGAGCACTGTTGCCAGGGGAACTCTCACTATGGGAACTGTCGCCATGAGCACTGTCACTTTGAGTACTGTCACCATGGGCACTGTTACAATGAGAACTGTCACCATGAGCATGGTCACCATGGGCACTATTTCCGTGACTGTGGTTATCATGGAGAGTATATACATGGGAATGTCACAATGGGCACTATCCCCATGAGCACTGTGACCATGAGCACTGTGACCATGGACACTGTTACCATGAGCACTGTCACATTGGGCAGTGTCACAATGTGAACTGTCACCATGGGCACTGTCACCAAGAGCACTGTCACCATGAGCACTGTCAGCATGAGCAATGTCACCATGGGCACTTAACCAGGAGCACTGTCACCATTGGCACTGTCACCATGACCACAGTCACCATGAGCACTATTACCATGAGCATTGTCACCATGGGCACTGTCACCATGGGAACTGTCACCGTTAAAAGTGTCACAAAGGATAATATCACTATGGGTACTGTCACCACAGTATATTTCACAAAGAGCACTTTCACTGTGAGCATTGTGACCATGAGCACTATCACCATGAACACACTCCCCATGAGCACTGTTTCCATGGGCACTGTCAACACGAGCACTGTCACCATGGGCATTGTCACCACGGGCACTATTACCATGATTGCGGTCAACATGGTGAATATAACCATGGACACTGTCACAACGGGCACTCTCACCATGAGCACTGTCCCCGTGGGCACTGTCACCATGAGCACTCTAACCATGAGCACTATCAAAAGGGGAACTATCACTGTGATATTTGTCACCATGGGCACTGTCACCGTAGGCAATATAACCATGGGTACTGTCACCATGAGCACTGTCACCTTGGGAACCGTCACCATTGGTACTATTACCATGAGCACTATCACCATGAGCACGGTCTCCATGGGCATTTTCACCGAGATTGCGGTCACCATGGTGACTATAACCATCGGCACTCTCACAAAGGGCTTTATCACGAGAACTCTCACCATTAGCACTGACACCATGAGCACTGTTACCATGGGCACTGTCACCATGAGCCCTCTCACCAAGGGAACTGTCACCGTGAACTCTGTCCCAATGGGTACTATTACCATGCGTACTGTCAGCATGGTTTATTTCACTAAGAGCATTATCACTGTGAGCATTGTGACCATGAGCACGGGCACCTTGAACACTGTGAGAAAGTACACTGGCTCCATGAACACTCTCACCATGAGCACTGTCACCATGGGCTCTGTCACCATCAGAACTGTCACCATGAGCACTGTCAGCATTGCCGCTGTCACCATGAGAACTGTCACCATGGGCCCATTTACCATGGGCACTATCAACTTGAGCATGGTCACCATGAGCACTTTCGCCATGGGCACTGTGAGCATGAGCACTATCACCATGAGAACTGTCACCAAAGGCATTGTCATCATTGGAACTCTCACCATGGGCACTGTCACCATGAGCACTGTCACCATGGACACTGTCACCATGGGCACTGTCACCATGGGAACTGTCACCGTGAAAAGGGTCACAAAGGGTACTATCACTATGGGTACTGTCACCACAGTATATTTCACTAAAAGCACTTGCACTGTGAGCATTGTGACCATGAGCACTGTCACCATGAATACTGTCACTATGGGCACTATCACCATGAACACTGTTGCCAGGGGCACTCTCACTATGGGCACGGTCACCAAGAGCACTTTCACCATTGCCACTGTTACCATGAGCACTGTCACCATGAGCACGGTCCCCATGGGCACTATTTCTGTGATTGCGGTTACCATGGAGACTATAGGCATGGGAATGTCACAATGGGCACCATCACAAAGGGCACTGTGACCATGAGCATTGTAACCATAGTCACTGTCACCAAGAGCACTGTCACATTGGGTAGTGTAACAATGGACCCTGTCACCAAGGGCTCTGTCACCATGAGCAATGTCACCATGGGCAATGTTACCATGAGCACTACCACCATTAGAACTGTCACCATGGGCACTGTCCGCCTTGGAACTATCACCATGGGCTCTGTCACCATGAGCACTGTCACCATGATCACAGTCACCATGGCCCCTCTAACTGTGATTGCGGTCACCATGGAGACTATAACTATGTGCAGTGTCACAAGAGGCAGTATCAACATAAGCACTGTCACCATGGACACTTTCACGATGGGCATTGTCACCATGGGCATTCTCAACATGGGTACTATCACCATGAGCAGTTTCACCATGGGCACTATCACCATAAGCACTGTTGCCATGGGCACTGTCGCCATGGGCACTCTCACTATGGGCACTGTCGCCATGAGCACTGTCACCATGGGCACTATTTCCGTGATTCCACTTACCATGGAGACTATAAGCATGGGAATGTCACAATGGGCACTATCACCATGAGCACTGTGAGCCTGGTCACTGTCACCATGAGCACTGTGACATTGGGCAGTGTCACAATGGAAACTGTCACCATGGGCACTGTCACCATGAGCACTATCAGCATGAGCAATGTCACCATGGCCACTTAACCATGAGCACTCTCACCATTGGCACTGTCACTATGACCACAGTCACCATGAACACTATTACCATGTGCATTGTCACCATGACCACAGTCACCATGAGCACTATTACCATGAGCATTGTCACCATGGGAATTGTCAACAGAGCACTGTCACCATGAGCACGGTCACCATGGGCATTATTACCGTGGTAGCGGTTACCATGGAGACTATAACCATGGGACTGTCACAATGGGCACTATCACTATGGGTACGGTTACGATGGGCACTATTACCGTGATTGCAGTGACCATGGAGATTATAACCATGGGACTCTCACACCGGGCACTATCAGCATGAGCACTGTCACCATCGGCACTTTCTCCCTGAGTACTGTCTCCATGGACACGATCACCATGAGCACTGTCACCGTGGCCACTGTCACCATGGTTAGTGTTACCATTCGCACTATCACCATGAGCACGGTCACCGTGTGCACTACAACAGTGAATGTGGTCACCATGGACAGTATAAACATGGACACTGTCACAATAGGCACTGTCACCTTGAGAACTGTCACTATGGGCACTGTCGCCATGAGCACTGTAACCATGAGCACGATCACCATGGGCACTATTTCCGTGGTTGCGGTTACCATGGAGAATCTAAGCATGGGAATGTCACAATGGAAACTATCCCCAGGAGCACTGTGACCATGAGCACTGTGACCATGGTCATTGTCACCATGAGCCCTGTCACATTGGGCAGTGTCACAATCGGCCCTATCACCATGGGCTCTGTCACCATGAGCACTGTCACCATGGGCACTGTCACCATGGGCACTGTCAGCATTGGAAGTGTCACCATGGGCTCTGTCAGCATGACCACTGTCACCATGATCACAGTCACCATGTGCACTATTACTGTGATTGCGGTCACCATGGAGACTATAACCATGGGCACTGTCACAAGAGGCAGTATCACCATGAGCACTGTCACCATGGACACTGTCACCATGGGCACTCTCACCATGGGAACTGTCACCGTGAAAAGTGTCACAAAGGGTACTATCACTATGGGTACTGTCACCACAGTATATTTCACTAAGAGCACTTTCACTTTGAGCATTATGACGATGAGCACAGTCACCATGAACACTGTCACCAAGTACACTGTCACCATGAACACTCTCAGCATGAGCACGGTCACCATGGCCATTGTCACCATGAGCACAGTCACCGTGTGCACTATTACCTTGATTGCGGTCACCATGCAGACTATAACCATGGGACTGTCCAAATCGGCACTATATCCTTGAGCACTGTCACCATGAGAACTGTCACCAAGGGCACTGTCACCATGGGAACTATCACTATGAGCAATATCACCATGAGAACTGTCACCATGGGCAGTGTCCGCATTGCCACTGCCAACATGGGCTCTGTCACCTGGAGCACTGTCACCATGGGCCCAGTCACCATGGGCAATATCACCTTCAGCAGTGTCACCATGACCACAGTCACCATGTGCACTATTACCATGAGAATTGCCACCATGGGAATTGTCACCATGAGCACTGTCACCATGAGCACGGTCACCATGGGCACTATTCCCGTGGTAGCGGTCAACATGGAGACTATAACCTTGGGACTGTCACAATGGGCCCTATCACCATGGGTACGGTTACGATGGGCACTATTACCATGATTGCAGTGACCTTTCAGATTATAACCATGGGACTCTCACATCGGGCACTATCAGCATGAGCACTGTCACCATGGGCACTGTCACCCTTAGCACTGTCACCATGGACACTATCACCATGAGCACTGTCACCATGGGAACTGTCACCATGAGCACTATCACCATGGGCACTGTCACTATGAGCAATATCACCATGAGAACTGTCATCATGGGCACTGTCAGCCTTGCCACTGTCACCATGGGCCCAGTCACCATGGGCACTATCACCTTGATCAGTGTCACCATGATCAGTGTCGCCATGGGCACAGTCAGCATTGGAACTGTCACCATGGGCTCTGTCACCATGAGCACTGTCACCATGATCACGGTCACCATGGGAACTATTACTTTGATTGCGGTCACCATGGAGACTATAACCATGGGCAGTGTCACAATGTGCAGTATCACCATGAGCACTATCACAATGAGCACTGTCACCATGAGCAATCTTTCCATGAGCACTCTCACCATGAGCACTGTCACCGTGGACACTGTCACCCTGGGCACTGTCACCATGGGAACTGTCACCGTGAAAAGTGTCACAAAGGATAATATAACTATGGGTACTGTCACCACCGTATATTTCACAAAGACCACTTTCACTGTGAGCATTGTGACTATGGGCACTGTCGCCATGAGCTCTGTCACTATGAGCACTGTCACCATGGGCACTATCACCATGAGCACTGTGACCATGGTCACTGTCACCATGAGCACTGTCACACTGGGCAGTGTCACAATGGGAACTGTCACCATGGGCACTGTCACCGAGAGCACTGTCACCATGAGCACTATCAGCATGAGCAATGTCACCATGGGTACTGAACGATGAGCACTGTCACCATTGGCACTGTCACCATGACCACAGTCACCATGAACACTATTACCATGAGGATTGTCACCGTGGGAATTGTCACCATGAGCACTGTTACCATGAGCATGGTCACCATGGGCACTATTACCGTGGTAGCGGTAACCATGGAGACTATAACCATAGGACTGTCACAATGGGCACTATCACCATGGGTATGGTTACGATGGGCACTATTACCGTGATTGCAGTGACCCTGGAGATTATACGCAGGGGACTCTCACATCAGGCACTATCAGCATGAGCACAGTCACCATGGGCACTGTCACACTGAGCACTGTCACCATGGAAACGATCACTATGAGCACTGTCACCGTGGACACTGTCACGATGGTAACTGTCACCATTAACACTATCACCATGAGCACGGTCACCGTGTGCACTCTAACAGTGATGGCAGTCACCATGGACAATATAAACATGGTCACTGTCACAATGGGCACTGTCGCCATGAGCACTGTCACTATGGGCACTGTCGCCATGAGCACTGTCACCATGAGCACTGTCACCATGAGCATGATCACCATGGACACTATTTCCGTGGTTACAGTTACCATGGAGAATATAAGCATGGGAATGTCACAATGGGAACTATCACTAGGAGCACTGTGACCATGACCAATGTGACCATGTCACATTGGGCAGTGTCACAATCGGGCCTGTCGCCATGGGCTCTGTCACCATGAGCACTGTCACCATGGGCACTGTCACCATGACAACTATCACCATGGGCATTGTCACTATGAACAATATCACCATGAGAAATGTCACCATGGGCACTGTCACCATGTGCCCAGTCCCCATGGGAACTATCACTTTGATTGCGGTCACCATGGAGACTATAAGCCTCGGCAGTGTCACAATGTGCAGTATCACCATGAGCACTATCACAATGAGCACTGTCACCATGAGCAATCTTTCCATGAGCACGGTCACCATGAGCACTGTCAGCATGAGCACTGTCACCATGGACACTGTCACCATGGGCACTGTCACCATGGGATCTGTCACCGTGAAAAGTGTCACAAAGGGCCATATCACTATGGGTAATGTCAACACAGTATATTTCACAAAGAGCACTTTCACTGTGAGCATTGCGACCATGAGCACTATCACCATGAACACTGTCACCATGAGTACTGTCACCATGAGTACTATCACCATGAGCACTGTTTCCAGGGGCACTCTCACTATGGGCACTGTCGCCATGAGCACTGTCACTATGAGCACTGTCACCATGGTCACTGTTACTATGAGCACTGTCACCATGAGCACGGTCACCATGGGCACTATTTCTGTGATTGCGGTTACCGTGGAGACTATAAGGATGGGAATGTCACAATGGGCATTATCACCATGAGCACTGTGAGCCTGGTCACTGTCACCATGAGAACTGTGACATTGGGCAGTGTCACAATGGAAACTGTCACCATGGGCACTGTCACCATGAGCACTATCAGCATGAGCATTGTCACCATGGGCACTTAACCATGAGCACTGTCACCATTGGCACTGTCACCATGACCACAGTCACCATGAACACTATTACCATGTGCATTGTCACCATGACCACAGTCACCATGAGCACTATTACCGTGAGCATTCTCACCATGGGAATTGTCAACAGAGCACTGTCACCATGAGCACGGTCACCATGGGAATTATTACCGTGGTAGCGGTTACCATGGAGACTATAACCATGGGACTGTCACAATGGGCACTATCACCATGGGTACGGATACGATGGGCACTATTACCGTGATTGCAGTGACCATAGAGATTATAACCATGGGACTCTCACATCGGGCACTATCAGCATGAGCACTGTCACCATGGGCACTTTCACCCTGAGTACTGTCTCCATGGACACGATCACCATGAGCACTGTCACCGTGGCCACTGTCACCATGGTTAATGTCACCATTCGCACTATCACCATGAGCACGGTCACCGTGTGCACTATAACAGTGAATGTGGTCACCATGGACAGTATAAACATGGACACTGTCACAATGGGCACTGTCACCTTGAGAACTGTCACTATGGGCACTGTCGCCATGAGCACTGTAACCATGAGCACGATCACCATGGGCACTATTTCCGTGGTTGCGGTTACCATGGAGAATCTAAGCATGGGAATGTCACAATGGGAACTATCACCAGGAGCACTGTGACCATGAGCACTGTGACCATGGACATTTTCACCATGAGCACTGTCACATTGGGCAGTGTCACAATCGGCCCTATCACCATGGGCTCTGTCACCGTGAGCACTGTCACCATGGGCACTCTCACCAAGAGCACTATCACCATGGGCACTGTCACTATGAGAAATATCACCATGAGAACTGTCACCATGGGCACTGTCACCATGAGCACTGTCAACATGCGCCCAGTCGCCATGGGCACTATCACCATGAGCACTATCACAATGAGCACTGTCACCATGAGCACTGTTTCCACGGGCACTGTCACCATGAGCATTGTCACCATGATAACGGTCACAATGGGCACTATTACCGTGATTGCGGTCACCATGGAGATTATAACCATGTGAACTGTCACAATGGACATTCTCACCATGGGCATTGTCACCATGGGCATTCTCACCATGAGTACTGTCACCATGAGCAGTTTCACCATGGGCACTCTCACCATGAGCACTGTCGCCATGGGCACTCTCACTATGGGCACTGTCGCCATGAGCACTGTCACCATGGGCACTATTTCCGTGATTCCACTTACCATGGAGACTATAAGCATGGGAATGTCACAATGGGCACTATCACAATGAGCACTGTGACCATGAGCATTTTGACCATAGTCACTGTCACCAAGAGCACTGTCACATTGGGCAGTGTAACAATGGACCCTGTCACCATGGGCTCTGTCACCATGAGCAATGTCACCATGGGCACTGTTACCATGAGCACTCTCACCATTAGAACTGTCACCATGGGTACTGTCAGCATTGGAACTGTCACCATGGGCTCTGTCACCATGAGCACAGTCACCATGATCACGGGCACCATGGGCAATATTACTGTGATTGCGGTCACCATGGAGACTATAACCATGGGCAGTGTCACAATGGGCAGTATCACCATGAGCACTATCACAATGAGCACTGTCACCATGAGCACTGTCACCATGGACACTGTCACCATGGGCACTGTCACCATGGGAACTGTCACCGTGAAAAGAGTCACAAAGGGTACTATCACTATGGGTAATGTCACCACAGTATATTTCACTAAGAGCACTTTCACTGTCAGCATTGTGACCATGAGCACTATCACCATGAACAGTTTCACCATGAGTACTGTCACCATGGGCACTATCACCATGAGCACTGTTGCCAGGGGAACTCTCACTATGGGAACTGTCGCCATGAGCACTGTCACTGTGAGTACTGTCACCATGGGCACTGTTACCATGAGAACTGTCACCATGAGCACGGTCACCATGGGCCCTATTTCGGTGACTGTGGTTATCATGGAGAGTATATACATGGGAATGTCACAATGGGCACTATCCCCATGAGCACTGTGACCATGAGCACTGTGACCATGGACACTGTTACCATGAGCACTGTCACATTGGGCAGTGTCACAATGGGAACTGTCACCATGGGCACTGTCACCAAGAGCACTGTCACCATGAGCACTGTCAGCATGAGCAATGTCACCATGGGCACTTAACCAGGAGCACTGTCACCATTGGCACTGTCACCATGACCACAGTCACCATGAGCACTATTACCATGAGCATTGTCACCATGGGCACTGTCACCATGGGAACTGTCACCGTGAAAAGTGTCACAAAGGATAATATCACTATGGGTACTGTCACCACAGTATATTTCACAAAGAGCACTTTCACTGTGAGCATTGTGACCATGAGCACTATCACCATGAACACACTCCCCATGAGCACTGTTTCCATGGGCACTGTCACCACGAGCACTGTCACCATGGGCATTGTCACCACGGGCACTATTACCATGATTGCGGTCAACATGGTGAATATAACCATGGACACTGTCACAACGGGCACTCTCACCATGAGCACTCTCACCGTGGGCACTGTCACCATGAGCACTCTAACCATGAGCACTATCAAAAGGGGAACTATCACTGTGATAATTGTCACCATGGGCACTGTCACCGTAGGCAATATAACCATGGGTACTGTCACCATGAGCACTGTCACCTTGGGAACCGTCACCATTGGTACTATTACCATGAGCACTATCACCATGAGAACGGTCTCCATGGGCATTTTCACCGAGATTGCAGTCACCATGGTGACTATAACCATCGGCACTCTCACAAAGGGCTTTATCACGAGAACTATCACCATTAGCACTGTCACCATGAGCACTGTTATCATGGGCACTGTCACCATGAGCCCTCTCACCAAGGGAACTGTCACCGTGAACTCTGTCCCAATGGGTACTATTACCATGTGTACTGTCAGCATGGTATATTTCACTAAGAGCATTATCACTGTGAGCATTGTGACCATGAGCACGGGCACCTTGAACACTGTGAGAAAGTACACTGGCTCCATGAACACTCTCACAATGAGCACTGTCACCATGGGCTCTGTCACCATTAGAACTGTCACCATGAGCACTGTCAGCATTGCCGCTGTCACCATGAGCACTGTCACCATGGGCCCATTTACCATGGGCACTATCAACTTGAGCATGGTCACCATGAGCACTTTCGCCATGGGCACTGTGACCATGAGCACTATCACCATGAGAACTGTCACCAAAGGCATTGTCATCATTGGAACTCTCACCATGGGCACTGTCACCATGAGCACTGTCACCATGGACACTGTCACCATGGGCACTGTCACCATGGGAACTGTCACCGTGAAAAGGGTCACAAAGGGTACTATCACTATGGGTACTGTCACCACAGTATATTTCACTAAGAGCACTTGCACTGTGAGCATTGTGACCATGAGCACTGTCACCATGAATACTGTCACTATGGGCACTATCACCATGAACACTGTTGCCAGGGGCACTCTCACTATGGGCACGGTCGCCAAGAGCACTTTCACCATTGCCACTGTTACCATGAGCACTGTCACCATGAGCACGGTCCCCATGGGCACTATTTCTGTGATTGCGGTTACCATGGAGACTATAGGCATGGGAATGTCACAATGGGCACCATCACAAAGGGCACTGTGACCATGAGCATTGTAACCATAGTCACTGTCACCAAGAGCACTGTCACATTGGGTAGTGCAACAATGGAACCTGTCACCATGGGCTCTGTCACCATGAGCAATGTCACCATGGGCAATGTTACCATGAGCACTACCACCATTAGAACTGTCACCATGGGCACTGTCCGCCTTGGAACTATCACCATGGGCTCTGTCACCATGAGCACTGTCACCATGATCACAGTCACCATGGCCACTCTAACTGTGATTGCAGTCACCGTGGAGACTATAACCATGTGCAGTGTCACAAGAGGCAGTATCAACATGAGCACTGTCACCATGGACACTTTCACCATGGGCATTGTCACCATGGGCATTCTCAACATGGGTACTATCACCATGAGACGTTTCACCATGGGCACTATCACCATGAGCACCGTTGCCATTGGGACTGTCGCCATGGGCACTCTCACTATGGGCACTGTTGCCATGAGCACTCTCACCATGGGCACTATTTCCGTGATTCCACTTACCATGGAGACTATAAGCATGGGAATGTCACAATGGGCACTATCACCATGAGCACTGTGAGCCTGGTCACTGTCACCATGAGCACTGTCACCATGATCACGGTCACCATGGGAACTATTACTTTGATTGCGGTCACCATGGAGACTATAACCATGGGCAGTGTCACAATGTGCAGTATCACCATGAGCACTATCACAATGAGCACTGTCACCATGAGCAATCTTTCCATGAGCACTCTCACCATGAGCACTGTCACCGTGGACACTGTCACCCTGGGCACTGTCACCATGGGAACTGTCACCGTGAAAAGTGTCACAAAGGATAATATCACTATGGGTACTCTCACCACTGTATATTTCACAAAGACCACTTTCACTGTGAGCATTGTGACTATGGGCACTGTCGCCATGCGCTCTGTCACTATGAGCACTGTCACCATGGGCACTATCACCATGAGCACTGTGACCATGGTCACTGTCACCATGAGCACTGTCACACTGGGCAGTGTCACAATGGGAACTGTCACCATGGGCACTGTCACCATGAGCACTATCAGCATGAGCAATGTCACCATGGGTAATGAACGATGAGCACTGTCACCATTGGCACTGTCACCATGACCACAGTCACCATGAACACTATTACCATGAGGATTTTCACCATGGGAATTGTCACCATGAGCACTGTTACCATGAGCACGGTCACCATGGGCACTATTACCGTGGTAGCGGTCACCATGGAGACTATAACCATGGGACTGTCACAATGGGCACTATCACCCTGGGCACGGTTACGATGGGCCCTATTACTGTGATGGCAGTGACCATGTAGATTATAAGCATGGGACTCTCACATCGGGCACTATCAGCATGAGCACTGTCACCAAGGGCACTGGCACCATGGACACTATCACCATGGACACTATCACCATGAGCACTGTCACTGTGGACACTGTCACCATGGTTATTGTCACCATTAGCACTATCACCATGAGCACGGTCACCGTGTGCACTATAAGAGTGAAAGCGGTCACCATGGACAATATAAACATGGACACTGTCACAATGGGCACTGTCACCATGAGTACTGTCACTTTGGGCACTGTTGCCATGAGCACTGTCACCAGAGGCACTGTCACCATGAGCACTGTCACCATGAGCACGATCACCTTGGGCACTATTTCCGTGGTTACGGTTACCATGGAGAATATAAGCATGGGAATGTCACAATGGGAACTATCACCAGGAGCACTGTGACCATGACCACTGTGACCATGGTCATTGTCACCATGAGCACTGTCACATTGGGCAGTGTCACAATCGGCCCTGTCGCCATGGGCTCTGTCACCATGAGCACTGTCACCATGGGCACTGTCACCATGACCACTATCACCATGGGCACTGTCACTATGAACAATATCACCATGAGTACTGTCACCATGAGCACGATCACCATGGGCACTATTTCTGTGGTTGCGGTTACCATGGAGAATATAAGCATGGGAATGTCACACTGGGAAATATCACCAGGAGCACTCTGACCACGGTCATTGTCACCATGAGCACTGTCACATTGGGCAGTGTCACAATCGGCCCTATCACCATGGGCTCTGTCACCATGAGCACTTTCACCATGGGCACTGTCACTATGAGCAATATTACCATGAGAACTGTCTCCATCGGCACTGTCAGCATTGCCACTGTCACCATGAGCACTGTCACCATGTGCCCAGTCACCATGGGCAGTATCACCATGAGCAATATTACAATGAGCTCTGTCACCATGAGCACTGTTTCCATGGGCACTGTCACCGTGAGCATTGTCACCATGATAACGGTCACAATGGGCACTATTACCGTGATTGCGGTCACCAATGAGATTATAACCATGTGAACTGTCACAATGGACACGGTCACCATGGGCATTGTCACCATGGGCATTTTCACCTTGGGTACTGTCACCATGAGCATTTTCACCATGGGCACTCTCACCATGAGCACTGTTGCCATGGGCACTGTCGCCATGGGCACTCTCACTATGGGCACTGTCTCCATGAGCACTGTCACCATGGGCACTATTTCCATGACTGTGGTTACCATGGAGACTATAAGCATGGGAATGTCACAATGGGCACTATCACAATGAGCACTGTGACCATGAGCATTGTAACCATAGTCACTGTCACCATGAGCACTGTCACATTGGGCATTGTAACAATGGACCCTGGCTCTGTCAGCATGACCACTGTCACCATGATCACAGTCACCATGCGCACTATTACTGTGATTGCGGTCACCATGGAGACTATAACCATGGGACTGTCAAAATCGGCACTATATCCTTGAGCACTGTCACCATGAGAACTGTCACCAAGGGCACTGTCACCATGGGAACTATCACTAAGAGCAATATCACCATGAGAACTGTCACCATGGGCAGTGTCAGCATTGCCACTGTCAACATGGGGTCTGTCACCTGGAGCACTGTCACCATGGGCCCAGTCACCATGGGCAATATCACCTTGAGCAGTGTCACCATGACCACAGTCACCATGAGCACTATTACCATGAGCATTGCCACCATGGGAATTGTCACCAAGAGCACTGTCACCATGAGCACGGTCACCATGGGCACTATTCCCGTGGTAGCGGTCAACATGGAGACTATAACCTTGGGACTGTCAAAATGGGCACTATCACCATGGGTACGGTTACGATGGGCACTATTACCGTGATTGCAGTGACCTTTCAGATTATAACCATGGGACTCTCACATCGGGCACTATCAGCATGAGCACTGTCACCATGGGCATTGTCACCCTTAGCACTGTCACCATGGACACTATCACCATGAGCACTGTTACCATGGGAACTGTCACCATGAGCACTATCACCATGGGCACTGTCACTATGAGCAATATCACCATGAGAACTGTCATCATGGGCACTGTCACCATAAGCACTGTCACCATGGGTACTATCACTCTCATCACTCTCACCATGAACACTATCACTATGAGCACGGTCACAATAGGCAGTATCACCATGAGCACTGTTGCCATGGCCACTGTTGCCATGGGCACTCTCACAAAGGGCACTGTCGCCATGAGCACTGTCACCATGGGCACTATTTCCGTGATTGCGGTTACCATGGAGTGTATAAGCATGGGAATGTCTCAATGGGCACTATCACAATGAGCACTGTGACCATAGTCACTGTCACCATGAGCACTGTCACATTGGGCAGTGTAACAATGGGCCCTGTCACCATCGGCTCTGTCACCATGAGCACTGTCACCATGATCACGGTCACCATGAGCACACTATTACTGTGATTGCGGTCACCATGGAAGCTATAACCATGGGCAGTGTCGCAATGGGCAGTATCACCATGAGCACTATCAAAATGAGCACTGTCACCAGAGCACTGTCACCATGGACACTGTCACCATGGGAACTGTCACCATGGGAACTGTCACCGTGAAAAGAGTCACAAAGTGTACTATCACTATGGGTAATGAGGTAATGTCACCACAGTATATTTCACTAAGAGCACTTTCACTGTCAGCATTGTGAACATGAGCACTATCACCATGAACAGTTTCACTATGAGTACTGTCACCATGGGCACTATCACCATGAGCACTGTTGCCAGGGGAACTCTCACTATGGGTACTGTCGCCATGAGCACTGTCACTGTGAGCACTGTCACCATGGGCACTGTTACAATGAGAACTGTCACCATGAGCATGGTCACCATGGGCACTATTTCCGTGACTGTGGTTATCATGGAGAGTATATACATGGGAATGTCACAATGGGCACTATCCCCATGAGCACTGTGACCATGAGCACTGTGACCATGGACACTGTTACCATGAGCACTGTCACATTGGGCAGTGTCACAATGGGAACTGTCACCATGGGCACTGTCACCAAGAGCACTCTCACCATGAGCACTGTCAGCATGAGCAATGTCACCATGGGCAATTAACCAGGAGCACTGTCACCATTGGCACTGTCACCATGACCAGAGTCACCATGAGCACTATTACCATGAGCATTGTCACCATGGGCACTGTCACCATGGGAACTGTCACCGTGAAGAGTGTCACAAAGGATAATATCACTATGGGTACTGTCACCACAGTATATTTCACAAAGAGCACTTTCACTGTGAGCATTGTGACCATGAGCACTATCACCATGAACACACTCCCCATGAGCACTGTTTCCATGGGCACTGTCACCACGAGCACTGTCACCATGGGCATTGTCACCACGGGCACTATTACCATGATTGCGGTCAACATGGTGAATATAACCATGGACACTGTCACAACGGGCACTCTCACCATGAGCACTGTCACCGTGGCCACTGTCACCATGAGCACTCTAACCATGAGCACTATCAAAAGGGGAACTATCACTGTGATAATTGTCACCATGGGCACTGTCACCGTAGGCAATATAACCATGGGTACTGTCACCATGAGCACTGTCACCTTGCGAACCGTCACCATTGGTACTATTACCATGAGCACTATCACCATGAGCACGGTCTCCATGGGCATTTTCACCGAGATTGCGGTCACCATGGTGACTATAACCATCGGCCCTCTCACAAAGGGCTTTATCACGAGAACTCTCACCATTAGCACTGACACCATGAGCACTGTTACCATGGGCACTTTCACCATGAGCCCTCTCACCAAGGGAACTGTCACCGTGAACTCTGTCCCAATGGGTACTATTACCATGCGTACTGTCAGCATGGTATATTTCACTAAGAGCATTATCACTGTGAGCATTGTGACCATGAGCACGGGCACCTTGAACACTGTGAGAAAGTACACTGGCTCCATGAACACTCTCACCATGAGCACTGTCACCATGGGCTCTGTCACCATGGGCCCATTTACCATGGGCACTATCAACTTGAGCATGGTCACCATGAGCACTTTCGCCATGGGCACTGTGACCATGAGCACTATCACCATGAGAACTGTCACCAAAGGCATTGTCATCATTGGAACTCTCACCATGGGCACTGTCACCATGAGCACTGTCACCATGGACACTGTCACCATGGGCACTGTCACCATGGGAACTGTCACCGTGAAAAGGGTCACAAAGGGTACTATCACTATGGGTACTGTCACCACAGTATATTTCACTAAGAGCACTTGCACTGTGAGCATTGTGACCATGAGCACTGTCACCATGAATACTGTCACTATGGGCACTATCACCATGAACACTGTTGCCAGGGGCACTCTCACTATGGGCACGGTCGCCAAGAGCACTTTCACCATTGCCACTGTTACCATGAGCACTGTCACCATGAGCACGGTCACCATGGGCACTATTTCTGTGATTGCGGTTACCATGGAGACTATAGGCATGGGAATGTCACAATGGGCACCATTACAAAGGGCACTGTGACCATGAGCATTGTAACCATAGTCACTGTCACCAAGAGCACTGTCACATTGGGTAGTGTAACAATGCACCCTGTCACCATGGGCTCTGTAACCATGAGCAATGTCACCATGGGCAATGTTACCATGAGCACTACCACCATTAGAACTGTCACCATGGGCACTGTCCGCCTTGGAACTATCACCATGGGCTCTGTCACCATGAGCACTGTCACCATGACCACAGTCACCATGGCCCCTCTAACTGTGATTGCGGTCACCATGGAGACTATAACTATGTGCAGTGTCACAAGAGGCAGTATCAACATGAGCACTGTCACCATGGACACTTTCACCATGGGCATTGTCACCATGGGCATTCTCAACATGGGTACTATCACCATGAGCCGTTTCACCATGGGCACTATCACCATGAGCACCGTTGCCATGGGGACTGTCGCCATGGGCACGCTCACTATGGGCACTGTCGCCATGAGCACTGTCACCATGGGCACTATTTCCGTGATTCCACTTACCATGGAGACTATAAGCATGGGAATGTCACAATGGGCACTATCACCATGAGCACTGTGAGCCTGGTCACTGTCACCATGAGCACTGTGACATTGGGCAGTGTCACAATGGAAACTGTCACCATGGGCACTGGCACCATGAGCACTATCAGCATGAGCAATGTCACCATGGCCACTTAACCATGAGCACTCTCACCATTGGCACTGTCACCATGACCACAGTCACCATGAACACTATTACCATGTGCATTGTCACCATGACCACAGTCACCATGAGCACTATTACCATGAGCATTGTCACCATGGGAATTGTCAACAGAGCACTGTCACCATGAGCACGGTCACCATGGGCATTATTACCGTGGTAGCGGTTACCATGGAGACTATAACCATGGGACTGTCACAATGGGCACTATCACCATGGGTACGGTTACGATGGGCACTATTACCGTGATTGCTGTGACCATGGAGATTATAACCATTGGACTCTCACACCGGGCACTATCAGCATGAGCACTGTCACCATGGGCACTTTCTCCCTGAGTACTGTCTCCATGGACACGATCACCATGAGCACTGTCACCGTGGCCACTGTCACCATGGTTAGTGTTACCATTCGCACTATCACCATGAGCACGGTCACCGTGTGCCCTATAACAGTGAATGTGGTCACCATAGACAGTATAAACATGAACAGTGTCACAATGGGCACTGTCACCTTGAGAACTGTCACTATGGGCACTGTCGCCATGAGCACTGTAACCATGAGCACGATCACCATGGGCACTATTTCCGTGGTTGCGGTTACCATGGAGAATCTAAGCATGGGAATGTCACAATGGGAACTATCCCCAGGAGCACTGTGACCATGAGCACTGTGACCATGGTCATTGTCACCATGAGCACTGTCACATTGGGCAGTGTCACAATCGGCCCTATCACCATGGGCTCTGTCACCATGAGCACTGTCACCATGGGCACTGTCACCATGGGCACTGTCAGCATTGGAAGTGTCACCATGGGCTCTGTCAGCATGACCACTGTCACCATGATCACAGTCACCATGCGCACTAGTACTGTGATTGCGGTCACCATGGAGACTATAACTATGGGCAGTGTCACAAGAGGCAGTATCACCGTGAGCACTGTCACCATGGACACTGTCACCATGGGCACTGTCACCATGGGAACTGTCACCGTGAAAAGTGTCACAAAGGGTCATATCACTATGGGTAATGTCACCACAGTATATTTCACAAAGAGCACTTTCACTGTGAGCATTGCGACCATGAGCACTATCACCATGAACACTGTCACCATGAGTACTGTCACCATGAGTACTATCACCATGATCACTGTTTCCAGGGGCACTCTCACTATGGGCACTGTCGCCATGAGCACTGTCACTATGAGCACTGTCACCATGGGCACAGTTACCATGAGCACTGTCACCATAAGCACGGTCACCATGGGCACTATTTCTGTGATTGCGGTTACCGTGGAGACTATAAGGATGGGAATGTCACAATGGGCACTATCACCATGAGCACTGTGAGCCTGGTCACTGTCACCATGAGAACTGTGACATTTGGCAGTGTCACAATGGAAACTGTCACCATGGGCACTGTCACCATGAGCACTATCAGCATGAGCATTGTCACCATGGGCACTTAACCATGAGCACTGTCACCATTGGCACTGTCCCCATGACCACAGTCATCATGAACACTATTACCATGTGCATTGTCACCATGACCACAGTCACCATGAGCACTATTACCATGAGCATTGTCACCATGGGAATTGTCAACAGAGCACTGTCACCATGAGCACGGTCACCATGGGCATTATTACCGTGGTAGCGGTTACCATGGAGACTATAACCATGGGACTGTCACAATGGGCACTATCACCATGGGTACGGTTACGATGGGCACTATTACCGTGATTGCAGTGACCATGGAGATTATAACCATGGGACTCTCACACCGGGCACTATCAGCATGAGCACTGTCACCATGGGCACTTTCTCCCTGAGTACTGTCTCCATGGACACGATCACCATGAGCACTGTCACCGTGGCCACTGTCACCATGGTTAGTGTTACCATTCGCACTATCACCATGAGCACGGTCACCGTGTGCACTATAACAGTGAATGTGGTCACCATGGACAGTATAAACATGGACACTGTCACAATGGGCACTGTCACCTTGAGAACTGTCACTATGGGCACTGTCACCATGAGCACTATTACTGTGATTGCGGTCACCATGGAGACTATAACCATGGGCAGTGTCACAAGAGGCAGTATCACCGTGAGCACTGTCACCATGGACACTGTCACCATGGGCACTGTCACCATGGGAACTGTCACCGTGAAAAGTGTCACAAAGGGTACTATCACTATGGGTACTGTCACCACAGTATATTTCACTAAGAGCACTTTCACTTTGAGCATTATGACGATGAGCACAGTCACCATGAACACTGTCACCAAGTACACTGTCACCATGAACACTCTCAGCATGAGCACGGTCACCATGGCCATTGTCACCATGAGCACAGTCACCGTGTGCTCTATTACCTTGATTGCGGTCACCATGGAGACTATAACCATGGGACTGTCAAAATTGGCACTATATCCTTGAGCACTGTCACCATGAGAACTGTCACCAAGGGCACTGTCACCATGGGAACTATCACTATGAGGAATATCACCATGAGATCTGTCACCATGGGCAGTGTCAGCATTGCCACTGTCAACATGGGGTCTGTCACCTGGAGCACTGTCACCATGGGCCCAGTCACCATGGGCAATATCACCTTGAGCAGTGTCACCATGACCACAGTCACCATGAGCACTATTACCATGAGCATTGCCATCATGGGAATTGTCACCAAGAGCACTGTCACCATGAGCACGGTCACCATGGGCACTATTCCCGTGGTAGCGGTCAACATGGAGACTATAACCTTGGGACTGTCACAATGGGCACTATCACCATGGGTACGGTTACGATGGGCACTATTACCGTGATTGCAGTGACCTTTCAGATTATAACCATGGGACTCTCACATCGGGCACTATCAGCATGAGCACTGTCACCATGGGCATTGTCACCCTTAGCACTGTCACCATGGACACTAACACCATGAGCACTGTTACCATGGGAACTGTCACCATGAGCACTATCACCATGGGCACTGTCACTATGAGCAATATCACCATGAGAACTGTCATCATGGGCACTGTCACCATAAGCACTGTCACCATGGGTACTATCACTCTCATCACTCTCACCATGAACACTATCACTATGAGCACGGTCACAATAGGCAGTATCACCATGAGCACTGTTGCCATGGCCACTGTTGCCATGGGCACTCTCACAAAGGGCACTGTCGCCATGAGCACTGTCACCATGGGCACTATTTCCGTGATTGCGGTTACCATGGAGTGTATAAGCATGGGAATGTCTCAATGGGCACTATCACAATGAGCACTGTGACCATAGTCACTGTCACCATGAGCACTGTCACATTGGGCAGTGTAACAATGGGCCCTGTCACCATCGGCTCTGTCACCATGATCACGATCACCATGAGCACACTAGTACTGTGATTGCGGTCACCATGGAAGCTATAACCATGGGCAGTGTCGCAATGGGCAGTATCACCATGAGCACTATCAAAATGAGCACTGTCACCAGAGCACTGTCACCATGGACACTGTCACCATGGGCACTGTCACCATGGGAACTGTCACCGTGAAAAGAGTCACAAAGGGTACTATCACTATGGGTAATGTCACCACAGTATATTTCACTAAGAGCACTTTCACTGTCAGCATTGTGACCATGAGCACTATCACCATGAACAGTTTCACTATGAGTACTGTTACCATGGGCACTATCACCATGAGCACTGTTGCCAGGGGAACTCTCACTATGGGAACTGTCGCCATGAGCACTGTCACTTTGAGTACTGTCACCATGGGCACTGTTACAATGAGAACTGTCACCATGAGCATGGTCACCATGGGCACTATTTCCGTGACTGTGGTTATCATGGAGAGTATATACATGGGAATGTCACAATGGGCACTATCCCCATGAGCACTGTGACCATGAGCACTGTGACCATGGACACTGTTACCATGAGCACTGTCACATTGGGCAGTGTCACAATGTGAACTGTCACCATGGGCACTGTCACCAAGAGCACTGTCACCATGAGCACTGTCAGCATGAGCAATGTCACCATGGGCACTTAACCAGGAGCACTGTCACCATTGGCACTGTCACCATGACCACAGTCACCATGAGCACTATTACCATGAGCATTGTCACCATGGGCACTGTCACCATGGGAACTGTCACCGTTAAAAGTGTCACAAAGGATAATATCACTATGGGTACTGTCACCACAGTATATTTCACAAAGAGCACTTTCACTGTGAGCATTGTGACCATGAGCACTATCACCATGAACACACTCCCCATGAGCACTGTTTCCATGGGCACTGTCAACACGAGCACTGTCACCATGGGCATTGTCACCACGGGCACTATTACCATGATTGCGGTCAACATGGTGAATATAACCATGGACACTGTCACAACGGGCACTCTCACCATGAGCACTGTCCCCGTGGGCACTGTCACCATGAGCACTCTAACCATGAGCACTATCAAAAGGGGAACTATCACTGTGATATTTGTCACCATGGGCACTGTCACCGTAGGCAATATAACCATGGGTACTGTCACCATGAGCACTGTCACCTTGGGAACCGTCACCATTGGTACTATTACCATGAGCACTATCACCATGAGCACGGTCTCCATGGGCATTTTCACCGAGATTGCGGTCACCATGGTGACTATAACCATCGGCACTCTCACAAAGGGCTTTATCACGAGAACTCTCACCATTAGCACTGACACCATGAGCACTGTTACCATGGGCACTGTCACCATGAGCCCTCTCACCAAGGGAACTGTCACCGTGAACTCTGTCCCAATGGGTACTATTACCATGCGTACTGTCAGCATGGTTTATTTCACTAAGAGCATTATCACTGTGAGCATTGTGACCATGAGCACGGGCACCTTGAACACTGTGAGAAAGTACACTGGCTCCATGAACACTCTCACCATGAGCACTGTCACCATGGGCTCTGTCACCATCAGAACTGTCACCATGAGCACTGTCAGCATTGCCGCTGTCACCATGAGAACTGTCACCATGGGCCCATTTACCATGGGCACTATCAACTTGAGCATGGTCACCATGAGCACTTTCGCCATGGGCACTGTGAGCATGAGCACTATCACCATGAGAACTGTCACCAAAGGCATTGTCATCATTGGAACTCTCACCATGGGCACTGTCACCATGAGCACTGTCACCATGGACACTGTCACCATGGGCACTGTCACCATGGGAACTGTCACCGTGAAAAGGGTCACAAAGGGTACTATCACTATGGGTACTGTCACCACAGTATATTTCACTAAAAGCACTTGCACTGTGAGCATTGTGACCATGAGCACTGTCACCATGAATACTGTCACTATGGGCACTATCACCATGAACACTGTTGCCAGGGGCACTCTCACTATGGGCACGGTCACCAAGAGCACTTTCACCATTGCCACTGTTACCATGAGCACTGTCACCATGAGCACGGTCCCCATGGGCACTATTTCTGTGATTGCGGTTACCATGGAGACTATAGGCATGGGAATGTCACAATGGGCACCATCACAAAGGGCACTGTGACCATGAGCATTGTAACCATAGTCACTGTCACCAAGAGCACTGTCACATTGGGTAGTGTAACAATGGACCCTGTCACCAAGGGCTCTGTCACCATGAGCAATGTCACCATGGGCAATGTTACCATGAGCACTACCACCATTAGAACTGTCACCATGGGCACTGTCCGCCTTGGAACTATCACCATGGGCTCTGTCACCATGAGCACTGTCACCATGATCACAGTCACCATGGCCCCTCTAACTGTGATTGCGGTCACCATGGAGACTATAACTATGTGCAGTGTCACAAGAGGCAGTATCAACATGAGCACTGTCACCATGGACACTTTCACGATGGGCATTGTCACCATGGGCATTCTCAACATGGGTACTATCACCATGAGCAGTTTCACCATGGGCACTATCACCATAAGCACTGTTGCCATGGGCACTGTCGCCATGGGCACTCTCACTATGGGCACTGTCGCCATGAGCACTGTCACCATGGGCACTATTTCCGTGATTCCACTTACCATGGAGACTATAAGCATGGGAATGTCACAATGGGCACTATCACCATGAGCACTGTGAGCCTGGTCACTGTCACCATGAGCACTGTGACATTGGGCAGTGTCACAATGGAAACTGTCACCATGGGCACTGTCACCATGAGCACTATCAGCATGAGCAATGTCACCATGGCCACTTAACCATGAGCACTCTCACCATTGGCACTGTCACTATGACCACAGTCACCATGAACACTATTACCATGTGCATTGTCACCATGACCACAGTCACCATGAGCACTATTACCATGAGCATTGTCACCATGGGAATTGTCAACAGAGCACTGTCACCATGAGCACGGTCACCATGGGCATTATTACCGTGGTAGCGGTTACCATGGAGACTATAACCATGGGACTGTCACAATGGGCACTATCACTATGGGTACGGTTACGATGGGCACTATTACCGTGATTGCAGTGACCATGGAGATTATAACCATGGGACTCTCACACCGGGCACTATCAGCATGAGCACTGTCACCATCGGCACTTTCTCCCTGAGTACTGTCTCCATGGACACGATCACCATGAGCACTGTCACCGTGGCCACTGTCACCATGGTTAGTGTTACCATTCGCACTATCACCATGAGCACGGTCACCGTGTGCACTACAACAGTGAATGTGGTCACCATGGACAGTATAAACATGGACACTGTCACAATAGGCACTGTCACCTTGAGAACTGTCACTATGGGCACTGTCGCCATGAGCACTGTAACCATGAGCACGATCACCATGGGCACTATTTCCGTGGTTGCGGTTACCATGGAGAATCTAAGCATGGGAATGTCACAATGGAAACTATCCCCAGGAGCACTGTGACCATGAGCACTGTGACCATGGTCATTGTCACCATGAGCCCTGTCACATTGGGCAGTGTCACAATCGGCCCTATCACCATGGGCTCTGTCACCATGAGCACTGTCACCATGGGCACTGTCACCATGGGCACTGTCAGCATTGGAAGTGTCACCATGGGCTCTGTCAGCATGACCACTGTCACCATGATCACAGTCACCATGTGCACTATTACTGTGATTGCGGTCACCATGGAGACTATAACCATGGGCACTGTCACAAGAGGCAGTATCACCATGAGCACTGTCACCATGGACACTGTCACCATGGGCACTCTCACCATGGGAACTGTCACCGTGAAAAGTGTCACAAAGGGTACTATCACTATGGGTACTGTCACCACAGTATATTTCACTAAGAGCACTTTCACTTTGAGCATTATGACGATGAGCACAGTCACCATGAACACTGTCACCAAGTACACTGTCACCATGAACACTCTCAGCATGAGCACGGTCACCATGGCCATTGTCACCATGAGCACAGTCACCGTGTGCACTATTACCTTGATTGCGGTCACCATGCAGACTATAACCATGGGACTGTCCAAATCGGCACTATATCCTTGAGCACTGTCACCATGAGAACTGTCACCAAGGGCACTGTCACCATGGGAACTATCACTATGAGCAATATCACCATGAGAACTGTCACCATGGGCAGTGTCCGCATTGCCACTGCCAACATGGGCTCTGTCACCTGGAGCACTGTCACCATGGGCCCAGTCACCATGGGCAATATCACCTTCAGCAGTGTCACCATGACCACAGTCACCATGTGCACTATTACCATGAGAATTGCCACCATGGGAATTGTCACCATGAGCACTGTCACCATGAGCACGGTCACCATGGGCACTATTCCCGTGGTAGCGGTCAACATGGAGACTATAACCTTGGGACTGTCACAATGGGCCCTATCACCATGGGTACGGTTACGATGGGCACTATTACCATGATTGCAGTGACCTTTCAGATTATAACCATGGGACTCTCACATCGGGCACTATCAGCATGAGCACTGTCACCATGGGCACTGTCACCCTTAGCACTGTCACCATGGACACTATCACCATGAGCACTGTCACCATGGGAACTGTCACCATGAGCACTATCACCATGGGCACTGTCACTATGAGCAATATCACCATGAGAACTGTCATCATGGGCACTGTCAGCCTTGCCACTGTCACCATGGGCCCAGTCACCATGGGCACTATCACCTTGATCAGTGTCACCATGATCAGTGTCGCCATGGGCACAGTCAGCATTGGAACTGTCACCATGGGCTCTGTCACCATGAGCACTGTCACCATGATCACGGTCACCATGGGAACTATTACTTTGATTGCGGTCACCATGGAGACTATAACCATGGGCAGTGTCACAATGTGCAGTATCACCATGAGCACTATCACAATGAGCACTGTCACCATGAGCAATCTTTCCATGAGCACTCTCACCATGAGCACTGTCACCGTGGACACTGTCACCCTGGGCACTGTCACCATGGGAACTGTCACCGTGAAAAGTGTCACAAAGGATAATATAACTATGGGTACTGTCACCACCGTATATTTCACAAAGACCACTTTCACTGTGAGCATTGTGACTATGGGCACTGTCGCCATGAGCTCTGTCACTATGAGCACTGTCACCATGGGCACTATCACCATGAGCACTGTGACCATGGTCACTGTCACCATGAGCACTGTCACACTGGGCAGTGTCACAATGGGAACTGTCACCATGGGCACTGTCACCGAGAGCACTGTCACCATGAGCACTATCAGCATGAGCAATGTCACCATGGGTACTGAACGATGAGCACTGTCACCATTGGCACTGTCACCATGACCACAGTCACCATGAACACTATTACCATGAGGATTGTCACCGTGGGAATTGTCACCATGAGCACTGTTACCATGAGCATGGTCACCATGGGCACTATTACCGTGGTAGCGGTAACCATGGAGACTAT